>NC_048586.1:22465859-22485859 GCF_013265735.2 Oncorhynchus mykiss | reverse complement strand
TCAAAGAAAAAGCCCGCAGAGCAATGTATGCAATAAAAATGAAATTATTCAAAATCAACATCCCAATTAGAATTTGGACTAAAATATTTGACAGTGTAATCCTACCAATAGCACTTTATGGAAGTGAGGTTTGGGGGCCACTCAATGAACTGGATTTTAAAATGTGGGACAAACATCCAATTGAAGCCCTACATGCAGAATTCTGTCGGAAAATTCTACAAGTCCAGAGAAATACACCAACTAATGCATGTAGGGCAGAATTGGGCCGTTTTCCAGTAATAATGAAAATACAGAAAATATCATTAAAATTTTGGCTACATCTAAATTCAAGTCCAAATTCGAGTCTGCAATTTAAAGCACTTCAAGCCCAAGAGCTGAGCCCAGAAACGAGCCCTCTCAGTCAGATGGTGTTGGACCTCACCAACCAAGCTGACACCAGCACTGCTTTAAAAGAAAGAATTCCAATAAACAAAATCATGAACCAATCAAAGGAATCATACTTACAATACTGGAAAAACGAAACAAAATCCCAAAGCCGACTAAATTGCTATCTGACCCTAAACAGAGAATATGAATTGGCTGATTATCTCTACTCTGTCAGAGATACGAAGCAGAGACAGATCCTTACCAAGTACAGGCTGAGTGACCACCGATTGGCAATAGAAACCGGCAGACATAAAAAGACATGGCTACCCAAAGAGGAGCGTGTATGTGGTCACTGCATGACAGGGGAGGTAGAGACAGAGATGCACTTTCTCCTTTACTGTGATAAATATTCCTCACAAAGAGATTCATTATTCACAGAAATGACTACATATATTCCACATTTTTACAAATTGAACCCAGAGGAAAAACTAAGAATACTCATGGGCGAAGGAGCAATGGCTCCTCTTGCAGCCAAATATGTATTTTCCTGCCATAGCCTGAGGGACACTGAATAATAACATCTGCATAGTAAACAGTAACTTACTTATTATTACTATTATTGTTATTACTATAATTATTAATGTTTACTGTAGACTGTTACCATTTTATTGTTATTATTTTTGTATTTAATTTTGTATTATTATTTACTACCATTTTATATTATTATTTGCTATCATTTATAATTTTGTTACAATGTATATTGTATACATTGTTGCTTTGGCAATATTGACACAATGTTTTTCATGCCAATAAAGCAGCTTGAATTTGAATTTGAGAGAGAGAGAGAGAGCAATAGAGAGAGAGAGAGAGAGCAATAGAGAGAGAGAGCAATAGAGAGAGAGAGAGAGCAATAGAGCAATAGAGAGAAAGAGAGCGCAATAGAGAGAGCAATAGAGAGAGAGAGAGAGAGAGGTGGTGCCTGCAGGTGACAGCATTCCCTCCCACATATGCCCCCCTAGGCACAACTATGACAACATAACCAACAAAAACGGGTCACAACTCCTGCAGCTCTGGGTATGTACATAGTCAATGGTTGGCTTCGAGGGGACTCCTATGGTAGGTACACCTATAGCTCTTCTCTTGGCAGTAGTACTGTAGACTACTTTATCACTGACCTCAACCCAGAGTCTCTCAGAGCGTTCACAGTCAGCCCACTGACACCCCTATCAGACCACAGCAAAATCACAGTCTACTTAAACAGAGCAATACTCAATCATGAGGCATCAAAGCCAAAGGAACTGAGTAACATTAAGAAATGCTATAGATGGAAGGAATGCAGTTTGGAAACCTACCAAAAAACAATTAGGCAACAACAAATTCAATCCCTTTTAGACAATTTCCTGGTTAAAACGTTCCACTGTAATAGTGAAGGTGTAAACTTGGCAGTAGAAAATCTCAACAGTATAATTGACCTCTCAGCTTCCCTATCAAATCTAAAAATCTCAAATAGAAAACCAAAGAAAATTAACAACAATGACAAATGGTTTGATGAAGAATGCAAAAATCTAAGAAAAAAATTGAGAAACCTGTCCAACCAAAAGCATAGAGACCCGGAAAACCTGAGTCTACGCCTTCACTATGGTGAATCACTAAAACAATACAGAAATACACTACGGAAAAAGAAGGAACAGCATGTCAGAAATCAGCTCAATGTAATTGAAGAATCCATAGACTCTAACCACTTCTGGTAAAATTGGAAAACACAAAACAAACAACAACACGAAGAATTATCTATCCAAAATGGGTAAACCACTTCTCCAATCTTTTTGGCTCTATAACAAAGAATAAAGAGCAAAAATATATACATGATCAAATACAGATCTTAGAATCAACTATTAAATACTACCAGAACCCACTGGATTCTCCAATTCCATTGAATGAGTTACAGGACAAAATAAAACCCCCCCAACCCAAAAAGGCCTGTGGTGTTGATGGTATCCTCAATGAAATGATCAAATATACAGACAACAAATTCCAATTGGCTATACTAAAACTCTTTAACATCATCCTTAGCTCTGGCATCTTCCCCAATATTTGGAACCAAGGACTGATCACCCCAATCCACAAAAGTGGAGACAAATTTGACCCCAATAACTACCGTGGAATATGCGTCAACAGTAACCTTGGGAAAATCCTCTGCATTATCATTAACAGCAGACTCGTACATTTCCTCAATGAAAACAATGTACTGAGCAAATGTCAAATTGGCTTTTTACCAAATTACCGTACAACAGACCATGTATTCACCCTGCACACCCTAATTGACAACCAAACAAACCAAAACAAAGGCAAAGTCTTCTCATGCTTTGTTGATTTCAAAAAAGCCTTCGACTCAATTTGGCATGAGGGTCTGCTATACAAACTGATGGAAAGTGGTGTTGGGGGTAAAACATACGACATTATAAAATCCATGTACACAAACAACAATTGTGCAGTTAAAATTGACAAAAAACACACACATTTCTTCACACAGGGTCGTGGGGTGAGACAGGGATGCAGCTTAAGCCCCACCCTCTTCAACATATATATCAACGAATTGGCGCGGGCACTAGAAAAGTCTGCAGCACCCGGCCTCACCCTACTAGAATCCGAAGTCAAATGTCTGCTGTTAGCTGATGATCTGGTGCTTCTGTCACCAACCAAGGAGGGCCTACAGCAGCACCTAGATCTTATGCACAGATTCTGTCAGACCTGGGCCCTGACAGTAAATCTCAGTAAGACCAAAATAATGGTGTTCCAAAAAAGGTCCAGTCACCAGGACCACAAATACAAATTCCATCTAGACACTGTTGCCCTAGAGCACACAAAAAACTATACATACCTTGGCCTAAACATCAGCGCCACAGGTAACTTCCACAAAGCTGTGAACGATCTGAGAGACAAGGCAAGAAGGGCATTCTATGCCATCAAAAGGAACATAAATTTCAACATACCAATTAGGATTTGGCAAAAAATACTTGAATCAGTCATAGAGCCGATTGCCCTTTATGGTTGTGAGGTCTGGGGTCCGCTCACCAACCAAGACTTCACAAAATGGGACAAACACCAAATTGAGACTCTGCATGCAGAACTCTGCAAAAAATATCCTCTGTGTACAACGTAGAACACCAAATAATGCATGCAGAGCAGAATTAGGCCGATACCCACTAATTATCAAAATCCAGAAAAGAGCCGTTAAATTCTATAACCACCTAAAAGGAAGCGATTCCCAAACCTTCCATAACAAAGCCATCACCTACAGAGAGATGAACCTGGAGAAGAGTCCCCTAAGCAAGCTGGTCCTGGGGCTCTGTTCACAAACACAAACACACCCTACAGAGCCCCAGGACAGCAGCACAATTAGACCCAACCAAATCATGAGAAAACAAAAAGATAATTACTTGACACATTGGAAAGAATTAACAAAAAAACAGAGCAAACTAGAATGCTATTTGGCCCTACACAGAGAGTACACAGCGGCAGAATACCTGACCACTGTGACTGACCCAAAATTAAGGAAATCTTTGACTATGTACAGACTCAGTGAGCATAGCCTTGCTATTGAGAAAGGCCGCCATAGGCAGACATGGCTCTCAAGAGAAGACAGGCTATGTGCTCACTGCCCACAAAATGAGGTGGAAACTGAGCTGCACTTCCTAACCTCCTGCCCAATGTATGACCATATTAGAGAGACATATTTCCCTCAGATTACACAGATCCACAAAGAATTTGAAAACAAATCCAATTATAATAAACTCCCATATCTACTGGGTGAAATTCCACAGTGTGCCATCACAGCAGCAAGATTTGTGACCTGTTGCCACGAGAAAAGGGCAACCAGTGAAGAACACACACCATTGTAAATACAACCCATATTTATGCTTATTTATTTTATATTGTGTCCTTTAACCATTTGTACATTGTTAAAACACTGTATATATATAATATGACATTCGTAATGTCTTTATTGTTTTGAAACTTCTGTATGTGTAATGTTTACTGTTAATTTTTATTGTTTATTTCACTTTATATATTATCTACCTCACTTGCTTTGGCAATGTTAACACATTTTCCCATCCCAATAAAGCCCTTGAATTGAATTGAGAGAGAGAGAGAGAGAGAGAGAGAGAGAGAGCAATATATATATATATATATATATATATATATATATATATATATATATAGAGAGAGAGAGAGAGAGAGAGAGAGAGAGAGAGAGAGAGAGAGAGAGAGAGAGAGAGAGAGAGAGAGAGAGAGAGAGAGAGAGAGAGAGAGAGAGAGAGAGAGAGAGAGAGAGAGAGAGAGAGAGAGAGAGAGAGAGAGAGAGAGAGAGAGAGAGCCTTAGACTGATTGCTATCCTCAATCAGTGTGCATTAGCAGTCAGTAATTAAAAACAGGGCTAATCAAGGAAAGGATCAGCCATTGGCAGGTGTATTTATCTCTCCCTATAATGGTCAGACATTACTCATCTGTCAGAAGGAAGGGACTAACCAGGGAGGTTGGAACCAAAATAACTTTCCAATATTTCGGAAAATAACCACTATTTATTTTTCATTTCGTTACACTGTTCCAAACCTTTTCACTTGTAAAATCAACCAGGAGGAGGTGTTAGGGAGAGAGAGGGGTGCACGTGGAGGGGGTGATAGAGAGAGAGGTGTGCACGTGGAGGGGGTGATAGAGAGAGAGGGGTGCACGCGGAGGAGTTGATAGAGAGAGAGAGGGGAGCACGTGGAGGAGGTGATAAAGAGAGGGGTGTACGTGCAGGAGGTGATAGAGAGAGAGGGGTGCACATGGAGGAGATGATAGAAAGAGAGGGGAGCACGTAGAGGAGGTGATAGAGAGAGAGAGAGGGGAGCACTTGGAGGAGGTGATAGAGAGATGGGAGCACGTGGAGGAGGTGATAGAGAGAGGGGAGCACTTGGAGGAGGTGATAGAGAGAGAGAGAGAGGGGAGCACGTGGAGGAGGTGAGAGAGAGAGAGGGGAGCACGTGGAGGAGGTGATAGAGAGAGAGAGAGAGAGGGGAGCACGTGGAGGAGGTGATATATATAGAGAGAGAGGGGAGCACGTAGAGGAGGTGATAGAGAGAGAGGGGAGCACTTGGAGGAGGTGATAGAGAGAGGGGAGCACATGGAGGAGGTGATAGAGAGAGAGGGGGGAGCACTTGGAGGAGGTGATAGAGAGAGGGGAGCACGTGGAGGAGGTGATAGAGAGAGAGAGAGAGAGAGAGGGGAGCACTTGGAAGAGGTGATAGAGAGAGAGAGAGGGGAGCACGTGGAGGAGGTGATAGAGAGAGAGGGGGAGCACTTGGAGGAGGTGATAGAGAGAGAGAGAGGAGAGCACGTGGAGGAGGTGATATATATATAGAGAGAGAGAGGGGAGCACGTAGAGGAGGTGATAGAGAGAGAGAGGGGAGCACGTGGAGGAGGTGATAGAGAGAGAGGGGGGAGCACTTGGAGGAGGTGATAGAGAGAGGGGAGCACATGGAGGAGGTGATAGAGAGAGAGAGGGGAGCACTTGGAGGAGGTGATATATAGAGAGAGAGAGGGGAGCACGTAGAGGAGATGATAGAGAGAGGGGAGCACTTGGAGGAGGTGATAGAGAGAGAGGGGAGCACGTGGATGAGGTGATAGAGAGAGAGAGAGAGAGAGAGGGGAGCACTTGGAGGAGGTGATAGAGAGAGAGAGAGAGGGGAGCACGTGGAGGAGGTGATAGAGAGAGAGAGGGGAGCACTTGGAGGAGGTGATAGAGAGAGAGGGGGTAGCACTTGGAGGAGGTGATAGAGAGAGAGAGAGGGGAGCATGTGGAGGAGGTGATAGAGAGAGAGGGGGGAGCACGTGGAGGAGGCTTTGTTTAAAGTGATGGGAATCATGATGTGTTTAGGATATTAGTAGTAGTAGACCTGGCATTACTTCTCTGAATTACATAATGATATACTAGCTAGATACCTACTGTGGAGTGGCTAGTATGGAGGAACTTTGAATGTCCGAGAGTTGGCTCAACGCACTGGACCAGAGCTAGCTAACAAGATTTTGCGTGCAGCGGCACCAGAATTCAAAACACGTCTTACGTGTTGAATACAACTCTACACTGACTCCAGCACTTCTGCCTGTCACTCCAACTATGATTTGGGCTTTACAGAGGCAAGTTATAGCTACGTAATGCTAACTGTGTGTGGTAGGTGGCTTATATTGTAGTGGCCACTGAGCTGGAATCACATGACGGATGTTCTCTTCTGACGTTTGGGCAGTTGAGTAAGTCAGGCCGAGGTAATCATGCCCCGACCCTTACCCTCACTCTCCCCCTTACCCTTAGACTCCCACCTTTCCCTGATCTCTCCTCTTTCTTTTCCCCGTCTCATCCCTAACTTCCTTCTAACCCTCTTCTCTCCCCCCTTCAGTCCTCTCTCTCTCCCCCCTCTGCCCAGTCCCCAGTGGGGGTGAGGTACTAGTCAGAGCGCTGCATTAGATACGTGCACCATTAGTTATGGATGGGAGGCAGAGGGAGTGAACAGGGAACTGGATGGGACACCTAGCTTCTTCACCGGGAGAGGACTAGAGGAAGCCATGGAGTAGAGGGAGAGAGTTTGTGTGTGTGTGGGGGGTGAATACGTGTGTGTGTTTGTGTATGTGCGTGTGTGGGGGCGGGGGGATGTGTGTGTGTGTGGGTGGGGGGTGGATGAGTGTGAGTGTGAGAGTGTGTGTGTGTAGAGGAAGCGATAGAAAGGTGAGGACTATTAGGGTTGAGATGGATACTGAGTGGATATTGATTCAGAGGTTTTTGCTAAAGTACACCGTTCAGGCTCACGGTGACCCAGTTTCCTCAGTGCATATACATTATAATCCCCCAAGAAACTGGCTTTACAGACTCCGCCTCCAGTTTCCTCAGTGCATATACATCATAATCCCCCAAGAAACTGGCTTTACAGACTCCACCTCCAGTTTCCTCAGTGCATATACATTATAATCCCCCAAGAAACTGGCTTTACAGACTCCACCTCCAGTTTCCTCAGTGCATATACATTATAATCCCCCAAGAAACTAGCTTTACAGACTCCGCCTCCAGTTTTCTCAGTGCATATACATTATAATCCCCCAAGAAACTGGCTTTACAGACTCCGCCTCCAGTTTCCTCAGTGCATATACATTATAATCCCCCAAGAAACTGGCTTTACATACTCCACCTCCAGTTTCCTCAGTGCATATACATTATAATCCCCCAAGAAACTGGCTTTACAGACTCCACCTCCAGTTTCCTCAGTGCATATACATTATAATCCCCCAAGAAACTGGCTTTACATACTCCACCTCCAGTTTCCTCAGTGCATATACATTATAATCCCCCAAGAAACTGGCTTTACAGACTCTGCCTCCACTGCATTTGTAGTAGGAGCCAGGTAGAGGCAGTCACACAAAATGAAGTGCTCAACCCTTTAAACTTGTGGGAATTGACCTTTATGGTTAAGGATACATTGAAATGTTTCTCAGAGAAGAAATATGAAAAGCATATGAATAACCATGGTAGCAGTTGAAAGGGAACATTTTGGAGATAATGGGGAAATGATTGTACTAAAGGTGAGGACACAACAGTTCACTTGATGACAGAATGACTTGAAGACTGAATACAAACATTACAATGTTGGTTTTAATTTTACTGTACTTTTTGCCGTATTTGTTGATAACAAAATGTGAAAATACTCTGGATACATTCTGTAACATGAAGTGACTATTCCTGGAAAAAGTGGGGTAGACGAAAAAATGACAAGGGTTTGAGTGATAGGACTAACTGGTATCTCCAAGTGGCCACACACCTCTCCAAAGTGTGCACAGTTCACAGTAAGCAATTTCAATGCACTTTATGACTCAAAGAAGAGTCTTCAACTATATTTTTGGAGCTCTCCTAGCTGTGCTGATGAGGAACTAGAGCAAGCACACTTGTAGTTGGTTCATTTGGAACACAACCCTGCATCCTGCCATCACGCAATTACTGTTTGTTTTTACGCAATCTGAAAACGGTCCATTATAAATCACAATCTGGGTCAGGTGGGCATGATTTGAAACCATGTTCTGTTGCCAACATGACCAGCTAAGTTATAAAATATAATCTTCCTGTGTTAGGCTTTCACGAGGCAATTCAGAGAAACAGATTGTCATTTTGATGAGTGCATTCTGGTTAAATTCCTTCACAATCAACAAACAGGCTCATTCTGTTCAGAACAACCCAGGGTATGACGCCTGTCATCTGGTAACTGTACATCAACCGTAGTGATCATAAACGTTGACACTGTATATGACCTGGGTTTTATCATTTGTAAATGTGTAGGTGCAATTGTTTTTATTCGTTTGTATTAGGATCCCCATTAACCGGCGCCAGTGGCAACAGCTAGTCTTACTGGGGTCCGACACATAACGAAACATACATTACAGACAAAATACTTTTAAAATGTACATTTAAAAACGTGTGTGTGTGTGTGTGTGTGTGTGTGTGTACATCTGTCAGTTACACATACTGTACATGTCAGTACATACACACAACAAGTAGGTCACATGGGGGAGAGGCGTTGTGCCTTGAGGTGTGGCTTTATTTGTTGATTTTTAAAAAGCAGGTTTGTTGTTTACTTGCACTACATAAAATGGAAGGGAGTTCCGTGCACTCATAGCTCCGTATAATACTGTACGTTTCCTTGAATATGCTCTGGACCTGGGGACTGTGAAAAGACCCCTGGTGGCATGTCTGCTGGTGTAGGTGTGTGTCAGAGCTCTATGTAAGTTGACTATGCAAACATTTGGAATTTCCAACATATTCAAGTTTCTTTTAAAAACAACAAGTGACACAGTCAGCCTTTCCTCAACTCTTAGCCAAGATAGACTGGCATGCATAGCACTAATATTAGCCGTCTGATTACAATAAAGATCAAGACGTGCCGCCCTGTTCTGGGACAGCTGCATCTTAACTAGATATTTCTTTGCAGCACTCGACCATATGAATGGATGCTGATCGTGTAGCCATGTTATAAATCAGATGCACTACATTACCATTACATCTCATTATAAAATCATGGGCATTATTATGGAGTTGGCCCCTCCTTTGCTGCTATAACAGCCTCCACTCTTCTGGGAAGGCTTTCCACTAGATGTTGGAACATTGCTGTGGGGACTTGCTTCCATTCATCCACAAGAGCATTAGTGAGGTGGGGCACTGATGTTGGGGGATCAGGCCTGGCTCTCAGTCGGTGTTGAAATTCATCCCAAAGGTGTTTGATGGAGTTGTGGCCAGGGGTCTGTGCAGGCCAGTCAAGTTCTTCCACATCGATCACGACAAACCATTTCTGTATGCACCTCACATTGTCATGCTGAAACAAGAAAGGGTCTTCACCAAACTGTTGCCACAAAGTGTGAAACACAGAATCGGAATTGTAGCGTTCTGGTTTCCTTTCAGTGGAACTAAGGGGCCTAGCTCGAACCATGAATTACGTGATTCAGCACTCGTCGGTCCCGTTCTCTGAGCTTGTGTGGCCTACCACTTTGAGGCTGAGACGTTGTTGTCCTAGATGTTACCACTTCACAATAACAGCACTTACAGTTGACCGGGGCAACGCTAGCCGGGCAGAAATTTGATGAACGGACTTTGTTGGAAAAGTGCGATCCTATGATGGTGCCACGTTGAAAGTCACTGAGCAGTAACATTCTACTGACAATGTTTGTCTATGGAGATTGCATGGCGGTGTGCTCGATTTTATACACCTGTCAACAACGGGTGTGGCTGAAATAACCAAATCCACTAATTTGAAGAGGTGTCCACATATTTTGTATATATAGTGTATATTTATTTCCCTTCTGTCCACCACTCTATTTCTCCCCTTCTCTCCCCCCTGTCTCTCTGTGCTGAATAAAGATACAGTGGTTTTATATGGTGTGTAAATCATTACATGGTCCACAATGATCCAATCTGCAGCTAATCAACTCAATCAACCGTATTAAAAGACCAGGAAGAGAGGAGGGAGAGATGGACAGAGGAGAGGAGGAGAAAAGGGGAGAGATGGGACAGAAGGGGGGAGTAGAGGAGAGAGAGTGATGGGGATGTGGTAGAGAAGGAAAGGAACGAGAAAGCAAGGAATGCATTGCTGATATGAGTGATGGAAGAGAGAAAAGAGAGGGAGATAGAATAAGAACTGTAATGAGAGAGAGAGAGTAAAATCTTGACTTAGAGAGAGAGAGAGATACATAGATGAAGAAAGAGAGGAGACAGGGAGGATATGTTTAGTGGATCCACTAGTCTTCCTCAATTTATATCTGTGTCTGCTCTTGTTATCATCTTTGGAGTCTAGAAAGCGTCCCCCTTTCTCTTCCTTCATTCTTCATCCCTCTCTCTCGCTACACACGTTTTAAATAAACATGCACTCAGAGCTAACTACATCAGCATCTGACAGTGTCACATCTCTCACGGCCTTAGGGTCTTACAGAGTACCCCCCTCTCTTCATCTTCCTCTCCCTCTCTTCACCCCTATCTTCATCTCTCTATCTGTATCTCTATCTACACTGAGTGTTCAAAACATTAGGAACACCTGCTCTTTCCACAGACTGACCAAATGAATCCAGGTGAAAGCTATGATCCCTTATTAATGTCACCTGTTAAATCCACTTCAATCAGTGTAGATGAAGATTAGGAGACAGATTAAAGAAAGATTTTTAAGCCTTGAAACAATTGAGACATGGATTATGTACTTGTGCCATTCAGAGGGTGATTGGTCAAGACAAAACATTTAAGAGCCTTTGAGCTGGGTATGGTAGTAGGTACCAGTCACACCAGTTTGAGTCAAGAACTGCAACGCAGCTGGCTTTTTCACACTCAACAGTTTCCTGTGTGTATCAAGAATGGTCCACCAGCCAAAGGACATCCAGCCAACTGGACACAAATGTGGGAAGCATTGGAGGCAACATGGGCCAGCATCCCTGTGGAACACTTTTGACACCTTGTAGAGTCCATGCCCCGACTAATTGAGCCTGTTCTGAGGGCAAACGGGGGTGCATCTCAATATATGAAGGAATTCCTAATGTTGTGTACATCTTTCTCTATTTTCATCTCTCTCATTCTCATCATCCCTTTATCTACACTGAACAAAAATATAAATGTAACATCATTT
The DNA here is from genome assembly GCF_013265735.2 of Oncorhynchus mykiss. Lineage (NCBI taxonomy): Eukaryota > Metazoa > Chordata > Actinopteri > Salmoniformes > Salmonidae > Oncorhynchus > Oncorhynchus mykiss. The sequence goes on along the minus strand of NC_048586.1, from coordinate 22,474,313 downwards.
TCAAAGATTACAATGCTTTCATGAGTTACAGTTTGTATAAGGAAATTAGTTAATTAGGCCATAATCTATGGATTTTACATGACTGGGAATACAGATATGCATCTGTTGGTCACAGATACCTTAGAAAAGAGGTAGGGGCGAGGGTCAGAAAACCAGTCAGTATCTGGTGTGATCACCATTTGCCTCATGCAATGTGGCACATCTTCTTCGCATAGAGTTGATCAGGCTGTTGGTTGTGGCCTGTGGACCAAAGTCCCAATCCTCTTCAATTGTTGTGCGAAGTTGCAGGATATTGGAGGGAACTGGAACATGCTGTCGTACACATCAAGCCAGAGCATCAATGGGTGACATGTCTGGTGAGTATGCAGACCGTGGAAGAACTGGGACATTTTCAGCTTCCAGGAATTGTGTACAGATCCTTGAGACATGATGAAATTATCATTCTGAAACATGAGTTGATGGTGGTGGATGAATGGTAAGACAATGGGTCTTAGGATCTCGTCACGGCATCTCTGTGCATTTAAATTACCATCAATAAAATGCAATTGTGTTCATTGTCTTTAGGTTACGCCTGCCCATACTATAACCCCACCGACACCATGGGGCACTGTTTACAACGTTGACATCAGAAAACTGCTTGCCCACACGACACCGTTGTCTGTCTTCTGCCCAGTACTGTTGAAACTGGGATTCATCCGTGAAGAGCACACTTCTCCAGCATTGACCATCAAAGGTGAGCATTTGCCCACTGAAGTCGGTTAGGATGTCGAACTGCAGTCAGGTCAAGACCCTGATGAGAACGACCAGCACACAGATGAGCTTTCCTGAGACGGTTTCTGAAAGATTGTGCAGAAATTCTTTGGTTGTGCAAACCCAGAGGTGGCTGGTCTCAGACAATCCAGCAGGTGAAGAAGCCAGATGTGGCTGGTCTCGGACAATCCAGCAGGTGAAGAAGCCAGAGGTGGCTGGTCTCAGACAATCCAGCAGGTGAAGAAGCCAGAGGTGGCTGGTCTCAGACAATCCAGCAGGTGAAGAAGCCAGATGTGGCTGGTCTCAGACAATCCAGCAGGTGAAGAAGCCAGAGGTGGCTGGTCTCAGACAATCCAGCAGGTGAAGAAGCCAGAGGTGGCTGGTCTGAGACAATCCAGCAGGTGAAGAAGCCAGAGGTGGCTGGTCTCAGACAATCCAGCAGGTGAAGAAGCCAGAGGTGGCTGGTCTCAGACAATCCAGCAGGTGAAGAAGCCAGATGTGGCTGGTCTCAGACAATCCAGCAGGTGAAGAAGCCAGAGGTGGCTGGTCTCAGACAATCCAGCAGGTGAAGAAGCCAGAGGTGGCTGGTCTCAGACAATCCAGCAGGTGAAGAAGCCAGATGTGGCTGGTCTCAGACAATCCAGCAGGTGAAGAAGCCAGAGGTGGCTGGTCTCAGACAATCAAGCAGGTGAAGAAGCCAGAGGTGGCTGGTCTCAGACAATCCAGCAGGTGAAGAAGCCAGATGTGGCTGGTCTCAGACAATCCAGCAGGTGAAGAAGCCAGAGGTGGCTGGTCTCAGACAATCCAGCAGGTGAAGAAGCCAGAGGTGGCTGGTCTCAGACAATCCAGCAGGTGAAGAAGCCAGATGTGTCTGGTCTCAGACAATCCAGCAGGTGAAGAAGCCAGAGGTGGCTGGTCTCAGACAATCAAGCAGGTGAAGAAGCCAGAGGTGGCTGGTCTCAGACAATCCAGCAGGTGAAGAAGCCAGATGTGGCTGGTCTCAGACAATCCAGCAGGTGAAGAAGCCAGATGTGGAGGCTCAGGGCTGGAGCGGTTACACGTGTTCTGCGGCTGTGAGGCCGGTTGGACACTCTGCCAAATTCTCTTGAGGCTGCTGTGACATCATGTTGTGTAACAAAACTGCACATTGTAGAGTGGTGTTTTATTGTCCCCAGCATAAGGTGCACCTGTGTAATGGTCAGGCTGTTTAATCAGTTTCTTGATATGCCACACCGGATTATCTTGGCAAAGGAAAAATGCTCACTAACAAGGATATAAACCAATTTGTGGACAACATTTGTGAGAAATAAGCTTTTTGTGCGGATGGAACATTTCTGGGATATTTTATTTCAGTTTATCAAACATGGGTGCAACACGTTACATGTTGCTATAATATTTTTCTTCAGTGTGCATATCTTTATCTTCATCTCTCTATTTTCATCTCTCTGTCTACATCTCTCTATCTTCACTTATCTTTATCTTGATCTCTCTCTATCACAATCTCTATCTTGACATCTTTACCTTCATATCCCTCTATCTTCATATATCTATCTTGCTCTATCTCTATCTTGATCTCTATCATGATCTCTCTATCTTCATCTCTCCATTTTCATCTGTCTCTATCTACTTATCTCTGTCTTCATCTCTCTACCTTAATCTCTCTCTATCTACATCTCTGTCACGCCCTGACCATAGAGAGCCCTTGTTTCTCTATGGTGTAGTAGGTCAGAGCGTGACTAGGGGGTGTTCTAGTTTATAATTTCTATGTTGTGTTCTAGTTTATATTTTCTATGCTGATGTTTTTGTATGATTCCCAATTAGAGGCAGCTGGTAATCATTGTCTCTAATTGGGGATCATATTTAAGTAGCTATTTTTCCCACCTGTGTTTGTGGGATATTATTTTGTTTGTGCACCACGTAGTCACGTTTAGTTGTTCGTTTATTGATTTATTGTTTTTTCTTTAAGTTTCACTTTGCAATAAATATGTGGAACTCAATCCCCGCTGCGCCTTGGTCCTGTTCTTACGACAACCGTGACAATCTCGCTCCATCTTCATCTCTATCTTTATCGCTCTATTTTCATCTCTCTATCTTCCTCTCTGTATATCAATCTCTCTATTTGTCTCTATTTTCATCTCTCTATTGTCATCTCTTATTTTCATCTCTGTATTTTCATCTCTATCTACATCTCTCTATCTTCATCTCTCTAACTTGATCTCTATCTACACCTTTCTCAATCTTAATTGCTGTATCTTTATCTCTATATGTGTATCTATCTATCTTAATTTCTGTCTTCATCTCTCTATCTACATCTCTCTATATCTTGAGCTCTCTATCACCATTTTTCTTTCATGATCTGTCTATCTACATCTCTCTCTTTATCTGTATCTCTCCCTATCTTCATCTCTCCATACTTCATATTTCTCCATCTTCATCTCTCTTTTAATTTCTCTAATTTAATTTCTCTCTCTCTTTGTCTCTCTATCTACATCTCTCTTTCTTCATCTCTGTCTGTCTCCTAGAGATGAATGTACTTTGGTGCGAAAAGTGCAAATCAATCCCAGAACAACAGCAAAGGACCTTGTTAAGATGCGGTAGGAAACAGGTACAAAAGTATCTATATCCACAGTAAAACGAGTCCTATATCGATATAACCTGACAGGCCGCTCAGCAAGGAAGAAGCCACTGCTCCAAAACCACCATCAAAAAGCCAGACTACGGTTTGCAACTGCACATGGGGACAAAGATCGTACTTTTTGGAGAAATGTCCTCTGGTCTGATGAAACAAAAATAGAACTGTTTGGCCATAATGACCATTGTTATGTTTGGAGGAAAAAGGGGTAGGCTTGCAAGCTGAAGAACAACATCCAAACCGTGAAGAACGTGGGGGGCAGCATCATGTTGTGGGGGTGCTTTGCTGCAGGAGGGACTGGTGCACTTCACAAAATAGATAGCATTTATGCGGATATATTGAAACAACATCTCAAGACATCAGTCAGGAAGTTAAAGTTTGGTTGCAAATGGGTCTTTCAAATGGACAATGACCTTCCAAAGTTGTCGCAAAATAGCTTAAGGACAACAAAGTCAAGGTATTGGATTGGCCATCACAAAGCCCGGACCTCAATCCTATAAAACATTTGTGGGCAGAACTGAACATGCCTACAAACCTGACTCAGTTACACCAGCTCTGTCTGGAGGAATGGGCTGAAATTCACCCAACTTATTGTGGGAAGCTTGTGGAAGGCTACCCATCTCTCAATATGAATCTCTATCTTCATCTCTCTTAATCTGCATCTCTCTAGCTTTATCTTTCTCTCTCTTCCTCTCTTTAGCTTCATCTCTCTAGCTTTATCTTCCTCTCTCTTCCTCTCTTTAGCTTCATCTCTCTAGCTTTATCTTCCTCTCTCTTCCTCTCTTTAGCTTCATCTCTCTAGCTTTATCTTCCTCTCTCTTCCTCTCTTTAGCTTCATCTCTCTTAATCTGCATCTCTCTAGCTTTATCTTCCTCTCTCTTCCTCTCTTTAGCTTCATTTCTCTATATCTTCATCTCTCTACATTCATCTCTCAATCTTTATCTCTCTCTCTACTTTCATCTTTATCTCTCTATTTTCTCCCGCTCCCTCTTTCTCTCTTTATACAAGCAGTGACAGTGTCACAGTCAAGTGAACCTTCTCAGTAGTGAGACTGTGACAGAACCTGCCGGAGGACAAAAATGACATGGTGTGTATGTGATGTTGCATGTTTGTGTGTGTTATGTTTGCAGATTTCTCATATCTTTGTGTTTGTGTGTGTCTGTGAGGCACTGGTCCTTTCTTAGTAGCAGTTTAAGCACCACAAAAAAAGCATGCATGTTTCAGGCATGTCCCTCAGGGTCTGCCAGTCACACTTTCACACACATAGATGGATGGATGGATGGATGAAGGGAAGGAGGGCGAAGGGGGATGGAGTAGTAGGGGAAGGGATCACTCCATGGCAATTATATTTGTACATCCCTGCTTTGACAATTAGAAGGCCATAGGAGGGACGGATGGAGGGCCAGAAGGCTTCAGGCATGTCAAACCACAATCACATCCCACTTAGAGAGAGGCAGGATAGAGAGAAAGAGAGAGAGAGAGAGGTAGGATAGAGAGAGAGAGAGAGAGAGAGAGAGAGAGAGAGGGGGGGAAAGGGGCAGGAGAGAGAGGGAGAGAGAGAGGCAGGATAGAGGGAAAGGGGCAGGAGAGAGGGAGAGAGAGAGGCAGGAGAGAGAGAGGCAGGAGAGAGAGAGGCAGGTGAGAGAGAACGAGAGAGAGAGAGAGAGAGAAAGAGGCAGGAGAGAGAGAGAGAGGAGAGAGAGAACGAGAGAGAGAGAGAGGCAGGATAGAGGGAAAGGGGCAGGAGAGAGGGAGAGAGAGAGGCACGATAGAGAGAAAGAGGCAGAAGAGAGAGGCAGGAGAGAGAGAGAGAGAGAGAGAGAGCGAGGGGCAGGAGAGAGAGAACGAGAGAGAGAGAGAGGCAGGATAGAGGGAAAGGGGCAGGAGAGAGAGAGAAAGAGAGAGAGAGGGGGAGAGGGAGAGAGAGAGGCAGGATAGAGAGAAAGAGGCAGGAGAGAGAGAGGAGCAGGATAGCGTCTGAGAGAGAGGCAGGATAGCGTCTGAGAGAGAGCAGCAGTAATTGTAAGGTATTTCATTACTGTGGTATTTCATACTGTGCATGTCTGCATACCTTTACACCTGTGTTTCCATGCCAATCGCTCACATGTTTTTGCGATTAATGTGGTTGTTTTTATACATGGATAGATGCGCTTGTGTGTGTGTGGTGGGTGGAGGGGGGGAGTTTATATGTTTGTGTGTGACGTGTGTGCATTCCTATGTGTATGAATACCTCCCAGGGAAACAATGACCAGAGATGTCGATATAGGACTCGTTTTACTTTGGATATAGATACTTTTGTACCTGTTTCCTCCAGCATCTTCACAAGGTCCTTTGCTGTTGTTCTGAGATAGATTTACAGTTTTCGCACCAAAGTGCGTTCATCTCTAGGAGACAGAACGTATCTCCATCCTGGGCGGTATGACGGCTGCGTGGTCCCATGGTGTTTATAGTTGCTTACTATTGTTTGTACAGATGAACGTGGTACCTACAGGCGTTTGGAAATTGCTCCCAAGGATGAACCAGACTTGTGGAGGTCTACAATTTCTTTTTATGAGGTCTCTGTTGATTTCTTTTGATTTTCCCATGTTGTCAAGCAAAGAAGCACTGAGTTTGAAGTTAGGCCTTGAAATGCATCCACAGGTACACCTCCAATTGACTCAAATTATGTCAATAAGCCTATCAGAAGTTTCTAAAGCCATGACATCGCTTTCTGGAGTTTTCCAAGCTGTTTATAGGCACAGTCAGCATAGTGTATGTAAACTTCTGACCCACTGGAATTGTGATACAGTGAATTATAAGTGAAATAATCTGTCCGTAAACAATTGTTGGAAATATTACTTGTGCCATGCACAAAGTAGATGTCCTAACCGACTTGCCAAAACTATAGTTTGTTAACAAGAAATTTGTGGAGTGGTTGAAAAACTAGTTTTAATGACTCCAACCTAAGTGTATGTAAACTTCCGAATTCAACTGTATGTAGTCTTCCTGTCTGTTAAGCCAGTCCCTTGTAGACTGAGTTAGACTTCAGGCTAGCAATTGTTTAGGTTGATGGTGTAGTGCTACAGTGTAACAGTGTGTAAAGAGGTGTTCATTCACTGCACGTTTCTGCTCTATCCCAGCCCTACATATGTTTTTCTAAAGTGTTTCTTCAACAGCCATGTTAACTGAGTTTTCCCCTGGTGTTAAGGCCAAGCATTCCTCCCTGCTGCCAGATATCTTCCTCTCTTCGTTATTATGCAGAGCGCTCCCTTTTGAACTTTTAATGAGATTGTTTTAAATGGTTTACTTACTGCTGTAGGAGGATATACAACATGTATACAAAAAAAGAACTTAACAGTAGCAGATGCTGAAAGGCAGCGAGATATATGAGGTAGAGATATATGAGGTAGAGATAGAAGAGGTAGAGAGATACATAGATAGATATATAGATAGATAGATAGATATATGAGGTAGAGATATGAGGTAGAGATAGAGGAGGTAGAGAGATAGATAGAGGAGGTAGAGATAGAGGAGATAGAGAGAGGAGGTAGAGATAGAGGAGGTAGATAGATAGATAGATAGATAGATAGAGAAGGTAGAGATAGAGGTAGAGAGAGATAGATAGAGAAGGTCGAGATAGAGGAGGTCGAGAGAGATAGTTAGAGGAGGTTGCGATAGAGGAGGTTGCGATAGAGGAGGTTGCGATAGAGGAGGTTGCGATAGAGGAGGTCGCAATAGAGGAGGTCGCGATGGAGGAGGTCGCGATGGAGGAGGTCGCGATGGAGGAGGTCGCAATAGAGGAGGTCGCGATAGAGGAGGTCGCGATAGAGGAGGTCGCGATAGAGGAGGTCGAGATAGATAGATAGAGGAGGTAGAGATAGAGAAGGTAGAGATAGAGGAGGTAGAGATAGATAGATAGATAGATAGATAGATAGATAGATAGATAGATAGATAGATAGATAGATAGATAGATAGATAGATAGATAGATAGATAGGTAGAGAAGGTAGAGATAGAGGAGGTAGCTTACACAGTGGTTCCTCCTTTTAAAAGTTGCGAGCTTACACCGCGGGACTTAGAGGTAAATTTGTGGTTTAGTACGGTACCCTGCGTCACCACTTCAATGCTCCAGACCAGCACAAGGGGGAGTTAGAGCACTGATTATGCTTTTTGGTTCCTACTGTGTCTCTAACTGGCAATGAATGGGCGACATAAACCTACATAGAAACGGATAATTCTGCACTACTTCAGTATTACTTACTAAAACTGTTGTTACACTAATGTTTTTATTATTTTATTTTGTTAGGATTATTTTGCTCTTACTGTAGTAGTGTAGCCCACTGTAGTAGTGTAGCCCACTCCCGACTGGTCATGTTGTACAGTGCCTGACTGGCGTAATGGTCTAAGTGCAAGCTGTGTTGCTACAGATGCTGGTCCAATACCTGTGCCGGCCTCAACTAGGAGACCCATGAGATGATTGTAGGTTTTTGGTTTCTCTCCCTCTTAAAACAGAAATAAATAATTCTAAATAACAAACTGGCTTTATTTACAAATGAGTATCAATGTCTCCAGCACATGTTCAAGAATGGCCTTTTTCTCACTAATTTTACATTATTTGAAAACTAAATAATTTCCTAAATTTAAAACAAAGCGATTATTATTATTATGAATTTAGAATGATATAAAAGCCCGTTGGATGTTCTCACAGATATATTAATACCCTGTTATTAGCAGGACAATATATATTGGTTATATACAGTATATGGCTCCTGAGTGGCGCCCAATGGGACTGCCTTGCAGTTCTCCAGCTGAATCCACTGAAAGCGCGCGAGGTTCAAGGCACAAGGGAAGGGGGCACGGGATGGGCCGCAGAGCCGCGCACAGAAGACCGACCTAGCCCATGGGGAAGGGAGGAGGAGGAAGGGGGAGAGGGTGGACCCCCTCCCCGCCACACTGGCAACACTTTAAGGGGCATTGCACTAATAATGGAGCTGACTAGGGAAACGTTCCCTCTGTTCTGTTCTTAGTGCCAGTCTGCACGTTCAAACTAAAACAATGTAACTAATAATGGCATCGTTACGCTTTCGTTAATAAA
>NC_048586.1:22415859-22460859 GCF_013265735.2 Oncorhynchus mykiss | reverse complement strand
TGTGTGATTTGAAAGGCTGTTGGGTTAAAGTGTGTGATTTGAAAGGCTGTTGGGTTAAAGTGTGTGATTTGAAAGGCTGTTGGGTTAAAGTGTGTGATTTGAAAGGCTGTTGGGTTAAAGTGTGTGATTTGAAAGGCTGTTGGGTTAAAGTGTTTGAACTGTGTTCCACTACTAACCGGTGCTTAGGGGGTAAGCATGAGGGTAAGCATGAGCCGGTTCTAGGGTTAGATTTTGATCCTACTGGTTATATGTTTCTATTTATTCCACTGTATATTTGGCTAGTTACCACCAGAGCTATATATGTAGTTGTATAAATTTGATAATTCAGTTGTTGCAAATCATTTTCTTGCGCAGCTGGAAATAACCTTCAAGTGTTTTCTAGGTTTGAAAAGGCTTCTGAAGTTTGTAATTTCCACTTGAAAATGTCAGACTTTATTTGCCCTACCGAAAAACGCATCAACCATGACAAAAATGTCCATGAATTATAATCCACATAATAATTCACACGTCCTGTTGCTGCAGGGTTATTTTCCTGATGTAAGAAACTGGTCAAATTAAGATAGTACATCTGTAATACCAAGCAGGGCCTGAATTCATGAAGTGTTCAGTATATGAGTGTTGATCTACACAGGAAAGTGGCCAGTGTTACCTGGTTTTGTTTTTCCGTGTAACGTTTCTAGAGTTGGTTCATGTGTTAAAGGAACCCCTGAACCGCTGTGTTGGTGTTAATAACTGGTGTTAAACCTAAACCACATCCATCATTTTCATATTTCCCAGCATGCTCTATTGCAGGTTGATTTTTTAAATGTTTGTTAGAATATCCATTTTTGCATGTATTAAATGATTAATTCATCTTATGCTACTCACATATAAATAACCTACATTTTTCTAAACTAATCCAATCTCTTACTTGGACTTATTGCACCAATTACTGAAATGGTTGTTCCATTTTAGATGGTTTAGGTAGTCTCATATCTTAGTCTGCCCAGTCTTTCGGAATGCAGGTTGCAGGGGAATAACAATTCCAAACGTTGTATATCCCCACTCTGGCTGGGTTCCAATACCAATTACACATGACTTTGCAAACCTGCATAATGTGACTTGCTGGCCTGATGTGGCCTGTAAACCATGAGTTTCAGGCCACTGTATTAGGGTAAAACAAGGCTCTCAAAAGAATACGTGTTGTATTGTGTTAAATGTTTTTACTTTTGAATGAAACATCTGTCTTGCTTAGGATCACTAGGTGAAGTCCACAGGACTGAAAATGGATGAATGCAACAACCATGTCTCTGTCACTAACAAATACAGTCATGGGTGGTAGCCATAAGAATCTCTGTTGGTTCTTTAGCCCTAAGTGAATGATGCATGATAGAGAATTGAGACGTTACAGTTTTTGGGGTCCAAACTTCCCGTCAGGTCCTGGGGAATGTGAAGGGTTTGGTGGATTAAACATGACTGCTCAAACATTGGCTGGTTATGAGCTGTGTGTGTGTGTGTGTGTGTGTGTGTGTGTGTGTGTGTGTGTGTGTGTGTGTGTGTGTGTGTGTGTGTGTGTGTGTGTGTGTGTCTGGCCTGCACTGGGGGGATTACAGTAGATTTACAAGGCCTAGTAACAATGCGGAGGCCTGCACCCACCCCAGGGACCCAGACTCAATCACTATCACAATACTACTCTGCTAATTCCTATTAGAACCTGCTACTGCTGCAGCAGAGGGAGAATGGAAAGAGGGGAGAGGGAAGGGGAGAGGGAAAGAGGGGAGAGGGAAGGGGAGAGGGAAAGAGAGAGTGGGAAGGGGAGAGAGGGGAGAGGGAAGGGTAGAGGGAAAGAGAGAGTGGGAAGGGGAGAGAGGGGAGAGGGAAGGGGAGAGGGAAATAGAGAGTGGGAAGAGGGGAGAGGGAAAGAGGGGAGAGGGAAGGGGAGAGGGAAAGAGAGAGTGGGAAGAGGGGAGAAGGAAAGAGAGAGTGGGGAGAGGGGAGAGGGAAAGAGGGGAGAGAGAAGGGGAGAGGGAACGAGAGAGTGGGAAGAGGGGAGAGGGAAAGAGAGAGTGGGGAGAGGGAAGGGGAGAGGGAAAGAGAGAGTGGGAAGAGGGGAGAGGGAAAGAGGGGAGAGGGAAGGGGAGAGGGAAAGAGAGAGTGGGAAGAGGAGAGAGGGAAAGAGAGAGTGGGGAGAGGGGAAGGGGAGAGGGAAAGAGAGAGTGGGGAGAGGGGAGAGGGAAAGAGGGGAGAGAGAAGGGGAGAGGGAACGAGAGAGTGGGAAGAGGGGAGAGGGAAAGAGAGAGTGGGGAGAGGGGAGAGGGAAAGAGGGGAGAGAGAAGGGGAGACAGAACGAGACAGAGGGGAGAGGGAAACAGAGAGTGGGGAGAGGGGAGAGGGAAAGAGGGGAGAGGGGAGAGGGAAAGAGAGAGTGGGGAGAGGGGAGAGAGAAAGAGAGAGTGGGAAGAGGGGAGAGGGAAAGAGAGAGTGGGGAGAGGGGAGAGGGAAAGAGAGAGTGGGAAGAGGGGAGAGGGAAAGAGAGAGTGGGGAGAGGGGAGAGGGAAAGAGAGAGTGGGGAGAGGGGAGAGGGAAAGAGAGAGTGGGAAGAGGGGAGAGGGAAAGAGAGAGTGGGAAGAGGGGAGAGGGAAAGAGAGAGTGGGGAGAGAGAGAGATGAGACTGTAATTGAGTAGGGGTTTGTACTTTGTTAAGCATGCATGTGTGTGCGTGTCTATTCCCATCTTGAGCAGTGTAAAATGGCGGGTGTATTTTAGTGGCGGTCAGATAGTTTGTATTTTAAGAGCCCACCAAGAGACCAATGTCTCTAAGACAGACAGACAGACAGACAGACAGACAGACAGACAGACAGACAGACAGACAGACAGACAGACAGAGACCCACGACTCTCAGACAGACAGACACCCAGAGACCCATGACTCCCAGACAGACAGACAGACAGACAGACAGACAGACAGACAGACAGACAGACAGACAGACAGATATACAGACAGATAGATAGACACCCAGAGACCCATGACTCTCAGACAGACAGACAGACAGACAGACAGACAGACAGACAGACAGACAGACAGACACCCAGAGACCCATGACTCTCAGACAGACAGACAGACACCCATGCTGCTGCTGCTAATCGGAACAGCCATCACTAATTGAGGAAACCCGGAGATAAAGGGGACTGTTTTAAATCCTCGCTAGGAGGTAATCGGCCCAGTTTGCTGCTGAATAAAATGGAGGAGTTAATTCATAGTGCCTTCATGGGGAATGAGATAGAGATCTTTGGGTGGGTTGGGTGTGTGTGGGGGGTTGCTTTGCTACATTTGTGTATGTAATTATGTGTATGTGTAAACACACACACGCACACACAAACACACACACACACACACACACACACGCAAACACAAATATTAATTTTGAAGACAGATTTAATTGGACTGAGAATCAGGGACGAGAATCTCCATCTGTATAAATATTTAAGGGATTGCTATGGGCTGCACACACACACACACACACACACACACACACACACACTCTCTCTCTCTCTCTCACTCACACAGTCTACTTCAACTAACCTTGTGGGGACACACCATTCAGTCCCATTCAAAATCCTGTTTTCCCTGAACCCTAACTCTAACCCTTACCCTAACTCTAACCCCAAAACCTTACCTTAACCCTAACCCTAGCTCCTAACCTAAAAACCTTACCTTAACCCTAACCATAGCTCCTAACCCTAACACTTACCCTTGCTCCTAACCCAAAATCCTTACCTTAACCCTAACCCTAGCTCGTAAACCTTACCCTAGCTCCTAAACCTAGCCCTAACCCTAATTCTAACCCTAACACTAAGTCTAACCTTAACCCTAAACCACCTAGAAATAGCATTTGACCTTGTGGGGACAAAAAAAATGTCCCTAGTTGGTCCAATTTTTGTTTGTTTGGTATTCTTATGGAGAATTCTGGTCAGCACGACTATCGTTAAACACATCCACACACTTGCACATGCACACACTCTGTTTGGGTTCCACTAATAAAGGGGATCTATTGGCCTGGCACACAGTCACTTGATGACTCCATTTTGGTTAGATTCTAATACACACACAGACACATACACACAGACAGACCCTTTGAACTGGGGCGCTAGCTATGGTAATGGGAATAATGTGAACTGCATTATTAAACAGCCCAGATCCATTATACTCTTCTTAATTGAAAATGTTCTTCCATGTTCGTCACACGCTCACTGACTCCCCTCTCTCTCTCTCTCTCTCTCTCTCACACACACACACACACACACACACACACACACACACACACACACACACACACACACACACACACACACACACACACACACACACACACACACACACACACACACACACACACACACACAGTGTTTGTGAGGAAGTAGGCTAACTCCACTGAAGTGTTTGTCTGCTTTGTTCTGTTATTTCCATTTTCATTTCCTCCTTTGTTGTACGGATGCTGTGTTTGTGCATGTTTGTGTGTGCGTGGATGCGTCTGTGTGTGTTGCAGAGCAGTGTGTACCGCGTTAATGACATGTTAATGTTTGATAGAGTTACGTAAGAGCCCTCTCCTAATGGACCTCTGACCCCTATAACACTCACTGACTTTCACTAACACAACACAACACCACACAATACTACACTGCACAACACCACACAACACTACACAACACTACACTGCACAACACAACACCACACAATACAACATTACACTGCACAACACAACACCACACTACACTACACTACATTACAATACACTGCACAACACAACACAACACTACACTACACTACACTACACTACACTACACTACACTACAGTACACTACACTATTAACCACTACAATACACTACAGAACACAACACAGCATAAATCAAAACAGACAGAGAAAGGAGAGGGGAAAGAGAGAGAAAGATAGAGTGAGAGGATAAAGGAGAGAAGAGAGAGGGTAGAGTGGAGAAAGAGAAGAGAGGGGGTAGAGTGGAGAAAGAGAAGAGAGAGGGTATAGTGGAGAAAGAGAAGAGAGAGGGTAGAGTGGAGAAAGAGAAGAGAGAGGGTAGAGTGGAGAAAGAGAAGAGAGAGGGTAGAGTGGAGAAAGAGAAGAGAGAGGGTAGAGTGGAGAAAGAGAAGAGAGAGGGTAGAGTGGAGAAACAGAAGAGAGAGGGTAGAGTGGAGAAAGAGAAGAGAGAGGGTAGAGTGGAGAAAGAGAAGAGAGAGGGTAGAGTGGAGAAAGAGAAGAGAGAGGGTAGAGTGGAGAAAGAGAGGAGAGAAGAGAATGGAGCTCAGTAATGTATGATTATCCGTGGTTTTGTGTGCGTGCGTGCGTGCGTGCGTGTGTGTGTGTGTGGCCATCCGGTGAGTATCCTTGCATGCTGTGGACGGTGGTGTCCTTAGCTCCAGTGTGTTAGCCCAGGCTCTGACAATACTGGGGCTGTCCTTGTAGTTACTGGCTGGATGAACAGGTTACTAACTCTTACTGTCATCGCTCTCTCTCTTGCCCTCTGTCTATCTCTCTCTCTCTCCCTACCCCCCCCGTCTCTTCCTCCATCTCTCCCTCTAACTCCCCCTCTCTCTCTCCCTCTCTCTCTCCCTAACTCCACCTATCTTCCTCTATCTCTCCCTCTATCTCTCTCTCTAACTCCCCCTCTATCTCTCCCTCTATCTCTCTCAATTCAATTCAATTCAAGGGCTTTATTGGCATGGGAAACATGTGTTAACATTGCCAAAGCAAGTGAGGTAGATAATATATAAAGTGAATATATAAAGTGAAATAAACAATACAAATTAACAGTAAACATTACACATAGAGAAGTTTCAAAACAATAAAGACATTACAAATGTCATATTATATATATACAGTGTTTTAACAATGTACAAATGGTAAAGGACACAAGATAAAATAAATAAGCATAAATATGGGTTGTATTTACAATGGTGTTTGTTCTTCACTGGTTGCCCTTTTCTCGTGGCAACAGGTCACAAATCTTGCTGCTGTGATGGCACACTGTGGCATTTTACCCAGTAGATATGGGTTTGGATTTGTTTTCAAATTATTTTATTTTCTCTCTAACTCCCCCTCTCACTCACTCTCCCTCTCTAACTCCCCCCTATCTTCCTCTATCGCTCTCTCTCTCCCTCTATCTCTCTCCCTCTATCTCTCTCTCCCTCTATCTATCTCTCTCTCCCTCTATCTCTCCCTAACCCCCACCCTCTATCTCTCTCTCCCTAACCCCCACCCTCTATCTCTCTCTCCCTAACTCCCACCCTCTATCTCTCTCTCCCCCTCTCTCTCTCCCTCTCCCCCTATCTTCCTCTATCTCTCTCTCTCTCCCTCTATCTCTCTCTCCCTCTCTCTCTCTCTCCCTAACTCCCACCCTCTAACTCTTTCTCTCTCTATCTCTCTCTCCCTAACTTCCACCCTCTATCTCTCTCTCCCTCTCTCTCTCTACCTAACCCCCACCCTCTATCTCTTTCTCCTTCTATCTCTCTCTCCCTAACTCCCACCCTCTATCTCTCTCTCCCTCTATCTCTCTTTCCCTCTATCTCTCTCTCCCTAACTCCCACCCTCTATCTATCTCTATCTCTCTCTCCCTCTATCTATCTCTCTCTCTCTCTCTATCTATCTCTCTCACCCTCTATCTCTCTCTCTCTCTCTCTCTCTCCCTCTATCTCTCTCTCCCTAACTCCCACCCTCTATCTCTCTCTCTCCCTCTATCTATCTCTCTCTCTCTCTATCTATCTCTCTCACCCTCTCTCTCTCTCTCTCCCTCTATCTCTCTCTCCCTAACTCCCACCCTCTATCTCTCTCTCCCTCTCTCTCTCTCCCTCTATCTATCTCTCTCTCTCTCTCTCCCTCTATCTCTCTCTCCCTAACCCCAACCCTCTCTCTCTCTCCCTCTCTCTCACCCTCTCTCTCTCTCTCTCTCTCTCTCTCCCTCTATATCTCTCTCTCCCTCTATCTCTCTCTATCTATCTCTCTCTCTCTCTCCCTCTATCTCTCTCTCTCTCTCTCTATCTATCTCGCTCACCCTCTATCTCTCTCTCTCTCTTTCTCCCTCTATCTCTCTCTCCCTCTCTCTCTCTCCCTAACTCCCACCCTCTATCTCTCTCTCCCTCTATCTCTCTCTCACCCTCTATCTATCTCTCTCTCCCTCTATCTCTCTCTATCTATCTCTCTCACCCTCTATCTCTCACTCCCTCTAACTCCCACCCTCTCTCTCTCCCTCTATCTATCTCTCTCTCCCTCTATCTCTCTCTCCCTAACCCCCACCCTCTCTCTTTCTCCCGCCGATGGTTTGGATTCGGTAATGGATGAGTGCATAAATTCCCTCTCGAAGAGTGACTAGAAGATTGAGGGAAAGAAACAGAAAGATCAACATTTCCTTAACCTACTGTACATAAAATCCATGTTATTCACTCGTGTCTTTCAAATGACAAAGTAATGGTAACTACAATATGACACATTGTACATCATTACGAATGCCATTTAGCTCTGCCATGTAGCAGTGCATTTTGTTCCATGAAATACACTGAGTACAAAACAGTAAGAACACCTGATCTTTCCATGACATAGACAAGGGGTGAAAGTAAGCTGGTACTGTTAAACATGAGCTTATCGCAATTAGTACAACGTGCCCAAAAAACTACAGGCAAAATGATTGAACATTACTGCATGAAATATTGACTGGAAACCGGGTGGAAACGCTCCAATTTGCGTTTTGGTTGGAGGAGAACACTTACATTTTAGTCAAGGCAGAGCTGAGTGGCCGAGGAGACAGCGGAGCTCGTGGACAACAGTGGATGCATCAATTCAGGCTACAAGTGTAAGCCTAATTACAACCGCAGAATGCCATTACAGTGCACCTAGGTGTTTTTGTGACCCATGTCTCTTTCCATTCATCCAACTGCAGGTGCACAGTGCACAGGGTAGCCTACAGGAGTGCCTTTGTTAGGTGATTGTTTGACAATCAGATGAAAACTGGTTGTGTTTATGCCACATTAAAAAGCATAGGCAGCATGTCCATAAGGCAAGGGGACGCTTTCCCCAAAGTAAATTGAATTAAATTGCAAAAATTATATAGCCTAATTAGCATACTCCTGTTTATACAGAATTGAATAAAATAATTTCAAATAGGGTACTACACAAAGGATCATTAGCTTATTTTAAAAAAAAAGTTGTGGATTGTTTTAAATTGCATTGCCTACAGTCAGAAGGGCCCACAATTTGGGCAGCGCGTGCTGCAAATACCAAGTAGATGATTGTTGAGTTTCGACTGTCAGTGAAAAGCAGAGAGACCCAGCCAGGCATATCACAATATTTAAAAATACAATCGCTGAAAAACTGTTTGGAAAGCAAATGGCTATTGTTGTAAAGAGAAGACGATGAAAAGACTCCAATCTGTCTTTGTGTTATCAACATTGTTAACTTAATTGAGCGAACAGTAGCCTATCTTATTGGCACCAGCAGAGAACATCAGCCATATCCCCGTTGAGTGTGGATATTACCTATCTTTATCATTGGGTCAGTGTGCATATTACCTGTCTTTATCATTGGGTCAGTGTGCATATTACTTGTCTTTATCATTGGGTCAGTGTGCATATTACCTGTCTTTATCATTGGGTCAGTGTGCATATTACTTGTCTTTATCATTGGGTCAGTGTTCATATTACCTATCTTTATCATTGGGTCAGTGTGCATATTACTTGTCTTTATCATTGGGTCAGTGTGCATATTACTTGTCTTTATCATTGGGTCAGTGTGCATATTACTTGTCTTTATCATTGGGTCAGTGTGCATATTACCTATCTTTATCATTGGGTCAGTGTGCATATTACCTGTCTTTATCATTGGGTCAGTGTGCATATTACCTGTCTTTATCATTGGGTCAGTGTGCATATTACCTATCTTTATCATTGGGTCAGTGTGCATATTACCTATCTTTATCATTGGGTCTGTGTGCATATTACCTGTCTTTATCATTGGGTCAGTGTGCATATTACCTGTCTTTATCATTGGGTCAGTGTGCATATTACCTGTCTTTATCATTGGGTCAGTGTGCATATTACCTGTCTTTATCATTGGGTCAGTGTGCATATTACCTGTCTTTATCATTGGGTCAGTGTGCATATTACCTGTCTTTATCATTGGGTCAGTGTGCATATTACTTGTCATTATCATTGGGTCAGTGTGCATATTACCTATCTTTATCATTGGGTCAGTGTGCATATTACCTATCTTTATCATTGGGTCAGTGTGCATATTACCTATCTTTATCATTGGGTCAGTGTGCATATTACCTGTCTTTATCATTGGGTCAGTGTGCATATTACCTGTCTTTATCATTGGGTCAGTGTGCATATTACCTGTCTTTATCATTGGGTCAGTGTGCATATTACCTGTCTTTATCATTGGGTCAGTGTGCATATTACCTATCTTTATCATTGGGTCAGTGTGCATATTACCTGTCTTTATCATTGGGTCAGTGTGCATATTACCTATCTTTATCATTGGGTCAGTGTGCATATTACCTATCTTTATCATTGGGTCAGTGTGCATATTACCTGTCTTTATCATTGGGTCAGTGTGCATATTACCTGTCTTTATCATTGGGTCAGTGTGCATATTACCTATCTTTATCATTGGGTCAGTGTGCATATTACTTGTCTTTATCATTGGGTCAGTGTGCATATTACCTGTCTTTATCATTGGGTCAGTGTGCATATTACCTATCTTTATCATTGGGTCAGTGTGCATATTCTTTATCATTGGGTCAGTGACACTTTTGTTTGTTTTTGGACAATCATTTCCTCCTCCAGGAGGACATCATATTGTATTTGTGTCTCCCCTTTTCTTAGGCCAATTATATTGATCAGACAACATAATTTGTATTGATCTGTTTGTCAGTTTCAGCAGAGTAGGCTAGCCTGTAATCTTTGTAGTATAAAAAGTGTCCCATACCTGTAAGAAATTAAATCTACTTTCACCCCTGACATAGACTGACCAGGTGAAAGCTATGATCCCTTATTGATGTCACTTGTTAAATCACCATGGGCCAGCATCCTTGTGGAACGCTTTCGACACCTTGTAGAGTCCATGGCCTGACGAATTGAGGCTGTTCTGAGGGCCAAAGCAGGGAGATGCAACTCAGTATTAGGAAGGTGTTCCTAATGTTCTGTACACTCAGTGTGTGTAACGTGTGTAACTGCAGGGTGACAGGTAGCCTAGCAGTTACAGTTCAAATCCCCGAGCCGACAAGGTGAAAAATATGTTGATGTGCCCTCCGAGGGGGTCTCAGGGGGAGTTGTGATATTCAAAAATCACATTTCCAATTCACACATGAAATAGGACAAATATAAGTACCCACCAAATTATTATTATGGATTTCATTCAGACCTACAAGGGAGATGTCTGTAGAGCTTTTGACGTAAGTGATGTTGTTCATATCTGGTGGTCTCTATAGCATGATGCTGCAACCCATGGCTTCCTGGCACACGAGCTGCTCAACACATTTCAGCACCATGGACAGTTCACCCACTCACAAACAGCTTTTAGTACCATGGACAGCACTAATACTCTCTAATAGACACCAGACTGCTCTGATGACGTGCTCTGTTTTAGCACATTCAATAAGTCTGTCTTCTACATGTTTTATACCCATACTAATGACATGTTCTCTCTCTTTCCTCTCTTCCATAATGCTGTGGATGATGGATCCCTTTCTCCTCTTCCTCTCCTCTGCTTCTTTCCTCATTCAGGTACGTAAAGGTCTTTTTTGTTGATTTTACTAATTGATTGGTTGATTGTCAAGACAGGCACCCGAGACCATGTGATTTAATACGACTAAGATGACAAAAGAAAGCTACTGTGTTATTACTGCAATGCAGGATCCATTGAATTGAGCCTTCTGTTTCAGCGTGTCTGTGCGTTTGTATCAGTGTGTGTGTATCAGTGTGTGTGTATCACCGTGTGTGGGTGTCAGTGTGTGACTGTGTACCTGAGAGTGCTGCAGTGCCGTAGTAGTGTAGGAGATGTGTGAGTATAGACCCATCACACTCTCCTCTCCCAGGCAATGAGAGGGTGCCACGATGACCAGTCACAGTTTAGCTTGGGGTGGGGCTGTGAGATCCTGTATTGCCCACGTTGGAGAGCATGGCGCTAACACCACCAGGGTAGTGTGTTTGATTCCCGGGGCCACCCATACGTAAAATGTATGCACAAATAAATGGCTTATAATATTATATACTGAACAAAAAAATGCAAATTGTAAAGTGTTGGTCCCATTACTTCAGGAGTGGAAATAAAAGATCCCATATAAAAGCTTATTCCTTTCTTTTGCCAAGATAATCCATCCACCTGACAGGTGTGGCACATCAAGAAGCTGATTAAACCGCAGTGCTAGAGGCGTCACTACAGATCCGAGTTCGATCCCGGGCCGTGTTGCAGCCGGCCGTGACCGAGAGACCCATGAGGCGGCACACAATTGGCCCAGCGTCACCCGGGTTAAGGGAGGGTTTGGACGGCTGGGATGTCTCTGTCCCCTCGCGCTCTAGCGACTCCTTTTTATGTCTGGGCGCATGCACGATGACTTCGGTTGCCAGCTGTGGGGTGTTTCCTGTGACACATTGGTGCAGCTGGCTTCCGGGTTAAGCGGGCATTGTGTCAAGAAGCAGTGTGGCTTGGCAGGGTCGTGTTTTTCAGAGGACGCATGGCTCTCGACCTTTGCCTCTCTCCGTAAGGGACTTGCAGCGATGGGACAAGACTGTAACTACCATTTGGATATCACGAAATTGGGGAGAAAAAGGGGTAAAAAGTACAAACAAATGAAATAAACAGCATGATCATTACATAGGTGCAGCGTGTGCTGCGGACAATGAAAGGCCATTTTAAAATGTGCAGTTTTGTCACACAACACAATGCCACAGATGTCTCAAGTTTTATGAAGGAGAGTACAATTGGCATGCTGACTGCAGGAATGTCCACCAGAGCTGTTGCCAGTGAATCTAATGTTAATTTCTCTACCATAAGCCGCCTCTAACATTGTTTTAGAGAATTTGGCAGTACGTCCAACCAGCCTCACAACCGCAGAACACGTGTGGACGAGCGGTTTGATATTGTGAACAGAGTGCCTCATGGTGGCGGTGGGGTCATGGAAAGGGCAGGTGTAAGCTAAAGACCACAAACACAATTGCATTTTATCGCTGACAATTTAAATGCACAGAAATATAGGGATGAGATCCTGAGGCCCATTGTCGTGCCATTCATCCGCCGCCATCACCTCATGTTTCAGCATGGTAATTTCAGCATGTCGCAAAGATCTGTACACAATTCCTGAAAGCTGAAAATGTCCCAGTTCTTCCATGGTCTGCATACTCACCAGACATCACCCATTGATGCTCTGGCTTGATGTGTACGTCAGCATGTTCCAGTTCCCGCCAATATCCTACAACTTCGCACACCAATTGAAGAGGATTGGGACTTAGGTCCACAGGCCACAATCAACAGCAAAGAATGTGTTGCGCTGCATGAGGCAAATGGTGGTCAGACCAGATACTGACTTGTTTTCTGATCCACCCCCCTACCTTTTTCTTTAAAGTATCTGTGACCAACAGATGCATATCTGTATTCCCAGTGAATTCCATAAATCAGGGCCTCATGAATTTATTTCCTTTGATGGATTATATGAACCTTAACTCTTTGTAAATGCTTTTTTGTTCAGTATAGTATTATATTATTATTATATTGTTATTCTATTACTCTATTGTTCTATTCTGTTATTATATTATATATTATTATTATAGTGTTATTATACTGTTATTATATATATAAGCAGTAAGGCCCAAGGGGGTGTGGTATATGGCCAATATACGACAGCTAGGGGCTGTTCTTCTGTACGACGCAACGTGCCTGGACACAGTGCCTGGACACAGCCCTAACCATGGTATATTGGCAATATACCACAAACCCCCGAGGTGCCTTATTGCTATTATAAACTGGTTACCAACATAATTAGAGTAGTAAAAATAAATGTTTTGTCATACCTGTGGTATATGGTCTGATATACCATGGCTGTCAGCCAATCAGCATTCAGGGCCTGAACCAACCAGTTTATAATATATATTAGATCCCTCTCCTGATATCAGCATCAGCGAGTTTACCCTTATGAACAGATCTAGGATCAGCTTACTCTCCCTAAATACAAGTCTCCTCCTCTTCTCTCCTCCTCTTCTCTCCTCCTCTCCTCCTCTAGAAGGAAGGTGCTCTTCACCCCACCATCCTCTCTCCTCTCCTTTCTTTCACATCCTCTCCTCTCATCTTCCTTAGCGTTTTAATGTTCATTGTATGTGTGTATCCTGAGTGTCTCTGTGCTGTGTGTGATTGTGGTGCTGACCGGTCAGCCTGCTAATCTCCCTCAGTAGCATACAACGCACTGGGAAATGTCCTCTCGACATTCTGGAGTGTGTTTCCACTCATACTAGGATCCATAGCCTCTAATTTGACAAATCATTATCACCCCAGCTCTTCACACACACACACACACACGCACGCACACAGATGCACACAGAAAGCACACACTAATACAACACAGGTAGTATACAAACAGTCCATTCGGAGAGTATTCAGACCCCTTTACTTTTTCCACATTTTGTTACGTTACAGCCTTATTCTAAAATGTATTAAATCGTTTTTTCCCCTCATCAATCTACAAACATTAACTCATAATGACAAAGGAAAAATAGGTTTTTAGAATTTTTTTTATTTATTTTGTATTTTTATTGAAATACAACATTTACATAATTATTCAGACCTCAGTACTTTGTTGAAGCACCTTTGGCAGCGATTACAGCATTGAGTCTTCTTGGGTATGATGCTACAAGCTTGGCACACCTGTATTTTGGGAGTTACTCACGTACTTCTCTGCAAATCCTCTCAAGCTCTGTCAGGTTGGATGGGGAGCGTCGCTGCACAGCAGGTCTGTTCAGAGATGTTCGATGGGGTTGAAATCCGGGAACTGGCTGGGCCACTCAAGGACATTCAGAGGCTGTGTGCTTAGGTTCGTTGTCCTGTTGGAAGGTGATTCTTTGCCCCAGTCTCAGGTCCTGAGCGTTCTGGAGCAGGTTTTCATCAAGGATCTCTCTGTATTTTGCTTCGTTCATCTTTTCCTCAATCCTGACTAGTCTCCCAGTCCCTGATGCTATAAACATCCCCATAGCATGATGCTGCCACCACCATGCTTCACCGTAGGGATGGTGTCAGGTTTCCTACAGACATGATTCTTAGGTGTGCCAGGCAGGGTAGCCTAGTGGTTAGAGCGTTGGACTAGTAACCGAAAGGTTGCAAGTTCGAATCCCCGAGCTGACAAGGTACAAATCTGTCATTCTGCCCCTGAACAGGCAGTTAACCCACTGTTCCTAGGCTGTCATTGAAAATAAGAATTTGTTCTTAACTGACTTGCCTAGTAAAATAAAGGTAAAATTAAAATACTCCAAGCAGGCTGTTACTGAGGAGTGGCTTCCATCTGGCCACTCTACCATAAAGGCCTGATCGGTGGAGTGCCAAGGGGAACTCTGAATCTATGTCATAGTCACCATCGGGTTCTTGGCCACCTCCCTGAACAAGGCCCTTTTCCCTTGATTGCACAGTTTGGCTGGGCGGCCAGCTCTAGGAAAAGTTTTGGTGGTTCCAAACTGTGTTCTTGGGGACCTTGAATGCTGCAGAAGTGTTTTGGTACCCTTCCCCAGACCTGTGCCTCAACACAACCCTGTCTCAGGAGCTCTACGGACAATCCCTTTGACCTCATGGCTTGGTTTTTGCCCTGACATTCACTGTCAACTGTGGGACCTTATATAGACAGGCCTGTGCTTCTCCAAATCATGTACAATAAATTGAATTTACCACAGGTGGACTCCAATCATGTTGAGCATCAAGATCTCAAGTATGATCAACGGAAACAGGATGCACCTGAGCTCAGTTTCTAGTCTCATAGCAAAGGGTCTGAATACTTATGTAAATAATGTCTTAAAACCTGTTTTTGCTTTGTGTTTATTGATGAGAATGTTTTTATTTACTTTCTGAATGCACAGTGTGTATATTTATATTACTCACTGCAGTGATTTGCCTCAGGAAAGTATGAGCGCTATGCGGATCTAATGTTCTCAGGTCATAGTCTTTCACACACACACACACACACACACACACACACACACACAGACACAGACACAGACACAGACACACACACAGACACACACAGACACAGACACACGTACGTATTGGAGATAGAGAGAGTGTGTATGTGTGTGTGAGAGAGAGAGAGAGTAGGGGGAGAGGAGGGAGAGAGGGACAGAGGAGGAAGAGAGAACGGCGAGAGCGAGACAGATACAAACACACAGAGAAAGTCAAATAGCTAATGTGACTGAGTGAGTGAGTGACACCCTTTCTCACCCAACAGGGGAACAGTCTGTTCTATAAAGGAATCCTTGTTAATTTGATGTCAATTGGAGGAGCTATTATAAGATTGTGTTACAGCAGGCATGAACTTGGTCAAGGACAGTACACACAACTCACCACGGTTTCTATATGTGGCATCATCAACGTGACAGCCACCTTCACACAACCTTGTAGATCAGAGGGTGCAGATGCTTCACCAAATTATCAATTATCAAAGGATGCTCAATGAATCAATAATCAGAGAAAATAGAAATCCATATTGTAATACAACTCTGAAACTGTATCAAATTGTTCAACCTTTTTTTTTCCAAGTGTGTCTGCGTGTGTGTCAATAGTCAGCCATGCTCTATGACAGTACAGTTGTGTAGGCCTGCCAGACATACTGTGTGTTTATTCTACATACTTCTTATCCTATCTCATCACATCTCTGTGGCTGTCATCTCTCAGTGTCTGTCATGTCATTAAGATATCAAACATGTCTCACTCTGTCTATAAGCTCTTCCTCTCTGGGGGGAACTTAAGTGCCTTGTGGATCCAGTGACTCTGGGTCCAGGGGGACATATATATTGGTTTCGCTACCTTTGATTATGTTAGTTCCTCCTCATTACAGCAGATTGAGAAACAAGACAGAAGTAGGAGAAGGCAAGAATAACCTCTAGTTCTGTTTTAAGTGTGTGTGTGTGTGCGTACTTGCATGCACTTTTGTGAGTGTGTGCATGCACTGGAGTGTGTGAGAGGGGGATGTCGTGAATCGTGTCCCATACAGTAGGACAGTCAACTTTGTGAGTCCATATGGTTTTGGGACAGATGGACATACATACTGTACAGGCAGACATACATAGACAGGAAGCTCCTCTGCCTTTCCCCTCATCAGGGAGAAATTATCAGGTTTGGGCTGCATTTACATATAATTGAAGACTGGTGATTTGTTAATACACCCAAAACAAGCACGTATACAAAAACACTGGGCTGTGCCCAAACAAAAGAGCGAGGGTAAACCTTGTTGAACGACACCCGTAATGCACAATATATAAAGCACGCAGCATAACAGCTGCACCACTGCATAGGTACTCACACCACCAACGGACATGGGAACAATAATCAACAGGACAATGGTGAGCAAAGGGCACACTTATACCATTACTAATCAATGGGAATAGGGACCAGGTGTGCGTAATGACAGTTCCGGAGGGATCCATGACACTACCAAGGAAAGGGCTAAGAATGGGCCATATTTATTTATGGAGCCTTAGAAATAAGGTTCGTGAAATCAATAACTTGCTAACAGATAACATTCATATATGGCCGACTCTGAAACTCACTTAGATCATTATTTGATGGTACAGCAGTAGGAATACAAGGATACAACATCTATAGAAAAGACAGAAATTCCTTTGGGGGAAGTGTTGCTTTATATGTTCAGAGCCATATCCCTGTTAGAGAGGATCTCATGTCAAATGTTGTTGAGGTGGAGCAAGTTCACCTGCCTCACCTGAAGTATCTTCTTTTGGGGTGCTGCTATAGGCCACCAAGTGCTAACAGTCATTATTTGCATAACATGTGTGCTTGAAAATGTGTGCGATGTTAACAGAAAGTATGTTAATAACAGTATGCTGGTCTGATGTGTGTGAGAAAATGAATCCAGATGCAGCACTGGAAGCATTTGTAAAATGATTCATGCTAATTGTTGACCTTGCTGCACCTGTTAAAACTTGTTAAAGATATTGGTTCCCATTTGGGACTCAACCCTCCCACGTTCAGCTGAAACGGTGGCGCATGGAACGCAAAAATATTCTTAGAAATATTTAACCTCCACACATTAACAAGTCCAATAGCTCAAATGAAAGATAAACACCTTGTTCATCTAGCCAGCAAGTCAGATTTCTAAAATGTTTTACGGCGAAAACATAGTACATATTTATGTCAAACCACCACCAGACACAGCTCATTTGAATAGCCAAAACATGCTATCAACAAACGCAGGATTAAAAAATAAATCGTTCACTAACCTTTTGAAAATCTTCATCAGATGACAGTAATAGGACATGTTACACAGTACATTTTTTTTTTCAATAATATGCCATTTATATCCATAAATGTCCATTTACATTGAGTTCACGTTCAGAAATTACTCAAAAATGTCCGCAGGAAATCTAGGTAGCGCGGAAAGATAACGTAAATAGACATCATAAACTTTGACTAAATATACATGTTCTACATACAGTTAGAAAGATACACTGCTTCTTTATGCAACCGCTTTGTTAGATTTATTTTTAACGTTACAGAAATCGCACACTATTCAATATGCTGAGACGGCGCTCAGATACAAGCTACATTTCTCCGTAATGTTGGAGTCAACAGAAACACAGATTTCAGCATAAATATTCCCTTACCTTCGATGGTCTTCGTTCAGAATGTTCTGGAAGGCTTCATACTTACCCAATACATTGTTTGGTTTCAAGTCTTGCGTCTTTGTATTAGCTACTGCTAATAACATCAGCTGAAATGCACCCAAAATGTCCTCTGGTCCGGAAAAGTTGCGCATCAAAACTTCAAAATTACATATTATATGTCGACTAAACAGGTCAAACTAAGTGCAGAAGCAAGCTTTATGATGTTTTAAACACACAAAACAAACTTCAATTCAATCGGTCATCGTCTGTCCTTCTCTTGAGTGCTGGAACAAAGGAATGGCTGGGACCAATTCGCGCCACAACGCACAACATATTTTCTCATGGCACGCACTAATTTCACTCCCATAGGGCCAATTCTCGCGGGATTTGAACGATTTAAAGCTCTACTGAATGAGGACATCTAGTGGAAGACATAAAAAGTCTCCCCAGAATCATAACTGGTTGGGAAGGGTGGGGGCGATGACGTCAAAGTTGCTCCAACTTTCATGACCACAAAAACTAGTTTGGAAGAATGCCTGCCCTGTGAGTTCTGCTATACTTACAGACATAATTCCAACGGTTTTAGAAGCTTTAGAGTGTTTTCCATCCAATAATAATTATTATATGCATATATTAGCAATTTTTGACAGATTTTTTTTTCAGTTTACTAGGGGTACCCAATCTCTCCAAAGGGGGCATATGTCTGCCATATCCTTAACAGGTTTTAAGAAACTAACCGTGAGGACTGTTAGAGCCTCCTGGATTGATGGGGAACTTGAAAATGATATGGTTCAAAAGAAATGATGCAAAAGGTGTGGCAAACAAGACAGGCTGCTCATCTGATTGGTTGACATACTGTACATTGAGAAATGTTGTGACTAAACCTAAGAAAGAGAAGAAGAAATTATATTACCAAATAAATGACTTAAAACAAAATGGAAAAAGACTGGAGTAAATGAAATGATATAATGCTAAAAAAAAGTTGTATTTATTGAAGTTGATGGGTCATTTATAACACCTTTTGATATTGCCAATAATTTCAATAACTATTTCACTAGTGAAGTGGATAAACTCAGAAGAGAAGTGACACCATTGAACAGTGAACCATCATATATTAGCTTATATAAAATATCTAGTAATGAAAGAGATTAATGTTTTGAATTTGGGCTGTTACTCTTCTCCAATTTTTACAAATGATTTGTCGCTGGTCATACACAATGTTTGAATGACTATGTATGCTGATGATTCCACGCTACATGTCACCACCCAAAGCCAGTGAGCTCACGGAAATTCTAAATAAGAAGTTACCAGAATGGGTGATTAGTAATACACTGGTCTTAACTACATCTACAACTAAAAGCATTGTATTTGTTTAAAAAACATTATCTGGCCTCCTGGGTGGCGCAGTGCTCTAGGGCACTGCATCGCAGTGCTAGCTGTGCCACCGGAGACTCTGGGTTCGTGCCCAGGCTCTGTCGCGGCCGACCGCGACCGGGAGGTCTGTGGTGCGACGCATAATTTTCATAGCGTCGTCTGGGTTAGGGAGGGTTTGGCCAGGAAGGATATCCTTATCTCATCGCGCACTAGCGACTCCTGTGGCGGGCCGGGCGCAATGCACGCTAACCATGTCGCCAGGTGGACAGTGTTTCCTCCGACACATTGGTGCGGCTGGCTTCCGGGTTGGATGCGCACTGTGTTAACAAACTATAGTTTTGGCAAGTTGTTTAGGACATCTACTTTGTGCATGACACAAGTAATTTTTCCAACAATTGTTTACAGACAGATTATTTCACTTATAATTCACTGTATCACAATTCCAGTGGGTCAGAAGTTTACATACACTAAATTGACTGTGCCTTTAAACAAGGAAGAAGCCACTGCTCCAAATCCGCCATAAAAAAAGTCAGTCTACGGTTTGCAACTGCACATGGGGACAAAGATCGTACTTTTTGGAGAAATGTCCTCTGGTCTGATGAAACAAAAATTGAACTGTTTGACCATAATGAACATGGTTATGTTTGGAGGAAAAAGGGGGTGGCTTGCAAGCCGAAGGACACCATCCCAACCGTGAAGCACGGGGGTGGCAGCATCATGTTGTGGGGGTGCTTTGCTGCAGGAGGGACTGGTGCACTTCACAAAATAGATGGCATCATGAGGAGGGACAATTATGTGGATATATTGAAGCAACATCTCAAGACATCCGTCAGGAAGTTAAAGCTTGGTTGCAAATGGGTCTTCCAAATGGACAATGCAGACCCCAAGCATACTCCCAAAGTTGTGGCAAAATGGCTTAAAGGACAGCAAAGTCAAAGTGTTGGAGTGGCCATCACAAAGCCCTGACCTCAATCCTATAGAAAGTTTGTGGGCAGAACTGTAAAGGCGTGTGCTCGCAAGGAGGCCTACAAACCTGACTAGGTTACACCAGCTCTGTCAGGAGGAATGGGCCAAAATTCACCCAACTTATTGTGGGAAGCTTGTGGAAGGCTACCCAAAACGTTTGACCCAAGTTAAGTTAAACAATTTAAAGGCAATGCTACCAAATACTAATTGAGTGTATGTAAACTTCTGACCCACTGGAAATGTGATGAAAGAAATAAAAGCTGAAATAAATCATTCTCTCTACTATTATTCTGACATTTCACATTCTTAAAATAAAGCGGTGATCCTTACTGACCAAAGACAGGGAATTTTTACTAGGATTAAATGTCAGGAATTGTGAAAAACTGAGTTTAAATGTATTTGTCTAAGGTGTATGTAATCTTCTGACTACAACTGTAGATAGATAGAAAGGGAGGGAGAGCTAGAGAGGGAGGGAGGGAGAGATAGAGAGGGAGGGAGGGAGAGCTAGAGAGGGAGGGAGGGAGAGCTAGAGAGGGAGGGAGGGAGAGCTAGAGAGGGAGGGAGAGCTAGAGGGAGGGAGGGAGAGCGAGAGAGGGAGGGAGAGCGAGAGAGGGAGGGAGAGCTAGAGAGGGAGGGAGCGCTAGAGAGGGAGGGAGAGCGAGAGAGGGAGGGAGGGAGAGCTAGAGAGGGAGGGCGGGAGAGCTAGAGAGGGAGGGAGGGAGAGCTAGAGAGGGAGGGAGGGAGAATAAGAGAGGGAGGGATAGATATACAGTGAAAGGGACTGGGAGAGAAGACAGATGGCGATTGGAGAATAAAGAGTATGGTGAGCAGCTATGTTTTTGACCCCAAACACACACACACACACACACACACACACATATAATGGTTCTAAATAGTACCAAATAGGGGTTATTTCGCTTGTAACCATAACGGAACCCTTTTTTGAAGGTTCTATAAATAATCATGCTCATAAGGTTCTAATTGGATCTATATAGAACCATTATTAAAAAAAAAACATTTTTTTATAGAACCTTTCTCAATCTGAAAGGTTTTTTGTAGATCCTTTTGAAGAACCGCACAGTGTTTTTATTCTGGTCAGCCATATTATATTCCAAAGGTGTTATTACTGTGTTAAGTGACAAGTTGAATGAAGTGAGCTACCTCTGGATCAGCTGGGGGGCCCTGAGGAGAGAATTGAGAACCACTGACTGATTTATTGACCCAAGGCCATCCGTGAGTCTTCCACAAGACACCATCCTGGGCCATTGTGGTATATAAAATGTAAAGGCATAACACGCCACATTAGATAAACTGTAATGACATACTCACTCACGGGTACACAAAAAGAGCTGTGCACAAACCACGCCTAAAAAATAATACAATGAGCCACTTCCTCTCCTTTTGTGAACTTCAAGAGAACCGTTGAAGAGCTCACATATAACCACACACACGCGCGCACGCACTGCAGTGTGTGTGTCTTCAAACATACATATGTATCACACTGTGTATCAACAACATCTGTATACACACACAAAGTGTGTGTGTTAAGTACAGTGTGTGTGTGTTTGTGTATGCAGCTGGGTCGGAATACACTCCCAGTGTGTTTAATCTCCACCCCAGGGGTACTAAGTCCCTGAACCGTAGACTATACGTTCTACCCAATTACCCCTGGTTCACATACACCCTTAAACCCTACCCCTACCTCTGACTACCCTGGGGCACTGTGCAGGGCGCAGAGCTTACTTGGGTAAGAATTACAGTTAGAGTATACATTTGTCTGTGTAATTCTACCCCTACTACATTAGAATCAAGTGCTTTTTTATAGCAGTGAAACTCTGTTATATAACTTAAGTTATATAGCATTAGGTGTAGTAAACCCATGTAGAGTAACAGCTAAGCAACACTTAAGACTCTTAAAGACTGAGACTGTACAGACAAAATATATTCAGTTAGATATTCAGATAGTTAGCGATCCATTGCGATTGTTGACTGTTTCTTCTGGCCATGGTAGGATCACACCACCCACCCAACATCTGATAATTACGCTTCATTACAGGAGCAGTTCGAGAACACAGGAGAGAAGACAGGGGTAAAGAGAGAGGTTGGGGGAGGGAGAGCGAGGTGGAGAGTGGGAGGGAGGAAGGAGAGTGAGGGAAGAGAGACAGGGTAAAGGACAGGGAGATGAGAAATGGAAAGAGAGGGAATAGGTGTGTACTCAACATGTGTGTGCCTGCGTGCGTCTGTCAGTGTGAATGGTTGGGTGGTTACGTGCATGCGTGTGCGTGGTTGGGCGCGTGTGTGTGTATATACTGTGTCACCCACAGAGAGACCTTATTGCTATGTGTGACCCCCAGGCAGATCAGGGTCCTGTCTGTCTTTGTTTGACACCACAGCTAGACAATAAATACAGAGCCCTGAGCTAGAATACATTCAACAAGAGTTATTCATAAACACACACATACACTCATGCCCACTGACTAACAATGCCAGCTGGCACCCAAATCAAATTTGATTTGTCACATGCGCCGAATACAACGGGTGTACACTTTACTGTGAAATTCTTGCTTATGAGCCCATCCCAACGATGCAGAGCTGAAAAATAATAATAACAAACATTAAAGCTGGTATTAACTACTTCTGTACTGTTTACCAAGCTTGCCAAATCAGAACTCAAAATCAAACTGATCATGCAATATAATATGCTTTGATGTATTTAGGACCATTTTCAATGATGTTGACTGCTTTAAACGCCTTTTTCTCCAGAACCGCTGGCCCGATCGGCACCAGATTTGGTATATAACATCTATGGCTGCACATCTTCAAACCATTTCCCAAGGCTCTAGCTGAAACAGTCTATACACCACTGAGCTTGCATTCATGTTGTTTCCTGTCCAACAGCGCCACAATGTGTCCAAACTCAACCTTACATTACAGGTTAGCTAGACTCATCACCTGGATGCGTGCCAAATTTTTTGATCAAGCAATACAAAAATGTGCCCGTTATAGCGCCACCGTAAGGGTGATATGAAGGTGTTTGCATATGTTGAGTCTTGACAGTGTTTGAAACGTGTACCAAGTTTTGTTAGAAGCTTTCTATGCCCTTAACCTTGTTCTGAACACCTCCAAAACAAAGGTCATGTGGTTTGGTAAGAAGAATTTCCCTCTCCCCACCGGTGTGATTACTACCTCTGATGTAGTCACCTCATACAAGTACTTGGGAAAATGGCTAGACGGTACACTGTCCTTCTCCCAGCACATATCCAAGCTGCAGGCTAAGATTAAATCTAGATTTGGTTTCCTCTATAGTAATCGCTCCTCTTTCAACCCAGCTGCCAAACTAACCCTGATTCAGATGACCATCCTACCCATGCTAGATTAAGGAGACGTAATTTATAGATCGGCAGGTTAGGGTGCTCTCGAGCTGCTAGATGTTCTTTACCATTTGGCCATCAGATTTGCCACCAATGCTCCATATAGGACACATCAATGCACTCTATACTCTGTAAACTGGTCATCTCTCTATACCCGTCGCAAGACCCACTGGTTGATGCTTATTTATAAAACCCTCTTAGGCCTCACTCCCCCCTATCTGAGATATCTACTGCAGCCCTCATCGTCCACATGCAACACCCGTTCTGCCAGTCACATTCTGTTATAGGTCCCCAAAGCACACAAATCCCTGGGTCGCTCCTCTTTTCAGTTTGCTGCAGCTAGCTACTGGAATGAGCTGCAAAAAACACTCAAACTGGACAGTTTGAATATCCATGACTATCCATGACGAATATCCATGACTGATTTATAGGCATTTATGTGTGAGACACGCCCATGTGAATATGAATATTTATTGGTCAGTAGCAGCCATGTTGTTTGACATACTAGCCTGGGAAATAGTGTGTTGAGAGACCTTGGTCCATAGATAGCCGATATCAAGTTTCGTGCAGATCGGTCGTTCGTTGCCAGAGTAGCGTTTTAAGTGTTTTTCTCAAAATGCAAAAAGGTGGAATATTCTTCATTGCAGACTTGATTGGTCCTTGAGTAAAATGTGTTGCTTGTGGGGAGAGGGACCTACCGAATGTCAGGGTGAGGGGCGTGAGCTTTCAAAGTTAGCGTTTTCAATCGCTTGTTAAAGCACCGCCATGTGACCAACTGGTGTAGCATCGCATGAGAGGTTGTGGCCCATGGGCCTTTACCATCATGTCAGCTTTAATGTGCCTTAATAACAAACGTGTATGCCATCTGTAAATATTAATACAATTTTAAATTACGAGTAGTTGGTTTAGCCACGGAAAAAGACAGGAACCTTCCCGCTAGCCATGATTGACTGAGATAATGGATGGACATGCCGAGAGATTAGTTCAGATTGGTCGGCCATGTGGCACGCGTCTGTCTATAACATGAGCTGCTCATGTGTAGATAATCCTTGCTACCGGTGCTTTTAAGAAAGAAAAAACGTTAGCCACGGAGAACTGCAACAGTGTTGCTACTGCTCTCAGCAACATTTCTGCACTGAATTTTGCAGGCGCTACTGACAAAGATGACTGGGAAAAAGTTGTGATGGACTTTCTGCACACGGACAGTATAACCCGCAGTCACTTGACACAACGGGCCAAACAAGCTGTAGCTAGCTACAAACAAAAACGGAAAATACACTGGACGCCTGTTCTGATCTGTTGCATCAGCCTGAATGCTTTAAAAAAAACAAATGTGTCATGTAGTCACAACTATCCCAGAGTCAGTTTGGAACAGGCTATTTCTTTATTGCACAGAACAACAAGCTGAAAAATAGAATAGGTAAAATGTTCTACTATGGGGGAAATTAGATTGATATAGGCTAGTGATTTTGCTATTCCTTACTCATCTAAAATATTTTTAGTTATTTTTATTTCACCTTTATTTAACCAGGCAAGATAGTTGAAAACAAGTTCAAATGACAGGCGCCACATTTTCCTGACGGAAACCCTGCTGTGCGGTTGTTTGTGGACCATCCATAGTGATATGGATGTCAAGGAGATTGAAGCTCTCGACCCACACTACAGCCTCGTCGATGGGAATGGGGGCGTGCGCTCCCGTCTATCTCCTGTTGTCCACGATCACCTCAGTGGTTGTACTGACGGTGAGGGAGCTGTTGTCCTGTCAGCAAACTCGATGATCGTGTTGGAGTCGTGCCTGGCCACACAGCAGTGAGTGAACAGGGAGTACAGGAACTGACTAAGCACACACCCGAAAAGGGCCTCGATGTTTATGGTCAGCATGGCGGAGGTGTTGTTGCCTATCCTCACCACATGGGACTGGCCCTTCAGGAAGTCCAGGATCCAGTTGCAGTGGGAGGTGTTCCGTCCCGGTGTTCCGTCCCAGGGTCCCAAGTTTGATGATGAGCTCTGAGGGGACTATGGTGTTGAACACTGAGCTGTAGTCTATAAACAGCATTCTCACAAAGTTATTTCCCAACTTGTCCAGGTGCGAGAGGGCATTGTGAAGTGCAATTGAGATTGCACTGTAGATCTGTTGGGTAAGTATGCAAATTGGAGTGGGTCCAGGGTGTCTGGGATGATGTGGTTGACATGTGTCATGACCAGCCTTTCAAAGCACTTTATAATTACAGATGTGAGTGCTAGAGGGCGATTGTCATTTCGACAGGTTACCTTGGAGTTCTTGGGAACAGGGACAATGGTGGTCAGCTTGAAACATGTTGGGATTACAGACTGGGACAAGGAAAGATAGAAAATGTCCACGAACACACTTGCCAGCTGGTCTGCACATGCTTTGAGAACACACCCCGGTATTTCGTCTGGTCCGGCGGCCTTCCCGTATATTCCAGGTAGACGTGTTAGGTCATGGCACTCTGAATTTTGTACTACAGTGAAGTGGCAGATGGTACTCTATGACAGTACTAAGGCTCAGAACACTGAAGCAAAGTGTGTGTGTGTGTGTGTGTGTGTGTGTGTGTGTGTGTGTGTGTGTGTGTGTGTGTGTGTGTGTGTGCGTGCGTGCGTGCGTGCGTGCGTGCGTGCGTGCGTGCGTGCGTGCGTGCGTGCGTGCGTGCGTGCGTGCGTGCGTGCGTGCGTTCTTTCGTTCCTGGGACTGATAGAGAGATGGAGGTGTGGACCACAGTAGATCATGATGTTTTGTGATATGGTGGAATACTATAGGTAAATTAGCGGAAGGGGGTGATAAATACAAGTATTGTAGTTCTCTATACAGAAGTGTCTGGTGTGAATGGTGTAGAGGGAGAGAGACAGTGAGAGGTCTGGGCTGTAGTATTCCTTCTTCTGCAGACACATTGATTTCTCTGAATGGCATTGTGGGAATGTGGTAGGAAATGTCAGCCTGTCATTAAGTTGATCCAACTGGTTGAGTTTCACGCATACAGTGCCTTCAGAAGGTACTCACACCCTTTGACTATTTCCACATGTTGGTGTGTTACAACCTGAATTTAAATTGACGAGTAACCCTTTCCTGCAGTTGAATGACCAAAGCGCACTCTAGTGGCTTCATGAGTGGAATGTTATTCATATTTGCAATAATTTCTTAATTAATGAACATTGGGTGGGAAATTAAGCCGAAAATTCAATGTTTCTATGTCAAATTGTTTTGTTATATTTCAGTCTTCTGTGATGTATATAAAGTGTAATATTGGGACACAAACTCAAAATGTAATACATTTCAACTCTAACATGTTACAGTGTCTTCCTTGTGTAAGGTATATACTTACTGTATGTTTCAAAATACATTTGTTTAGGACTACCAAGAAACACTGTGTGACCCTGAATGTCTTCAACTGAAATGTGTCTTCCACATTTAACCCAACCCCTCTGAATCAGAGAGGTGCTGGGGGCTGCCTTTATCAAGAACCACATCTTCGGCGCCCGGGGAACAGTGGGTTAACTTCCTTGCTTAGGGCCTCACGAGGCCTGCAAACCATTAGTGTCAGGCCATGGTGTTAGGGTTATATTAGACCTCAAAATAAGCCATTAGAGACATCTAATTTATTGTCACAAGTTTAATGACAACATTCAAATAGGAACCCACTTGGTGAAGGCTACAATATTGAAAAATGAATGAATTCAACAACCATGTCTCTGTCACTAACAAATACAGTCATGGGTGGTAACTCTAAAATTCACCCAAAAAGGCAAGGCACACTGGGAAATTATATTGGAAGCATGGCT
Organism: Oncorhynchus mykiss; assembly: GCF_013265735.2. Taxonomy (NCBI): domain Eukaryota; kingdom Metazoa; phylum Chordata; class Actinopteri; order Salmoniformes; family Salmonidae; genus Oncorhynchus; species Oncorhynchus mykiss. Next base: position 22,433,499 of record NC_048586.1, on the reverse strand, counting down.
TAGTGGGGGAGTGGTTTTCAGTATTATTTTGGGCCACCTGTGAGTTGAAGTGCTAGACCACTTAAACTGTTACATGGTAGCAACAAATGGCTTTGTCACTGTCAAGGTACCCTACAGTATGTATTATGTACCGGTAACTAAAGGGACAAAGCAAATGTTTGTACTCCTTTAGGAACCAGGCAATAACAAATTGTCAGAGTGTAATACAGTGGCCTGAAATTCACAGTTTACAAGCTATGTCAGGCCTGCAAGTCACTGTTTTGGTCCACAATGATGTGTATGAGTTTCAAGCCCTTGTAGGGCAAAACTAGGCCCTGAAAATACAGTGCATTTGAAAAGTATTCCGACTCCTTTTTCTACAATTGGTTACATTACAGCCTTATTCTAATCTCATCAATCAAAACAGGTTTTTAGAAATGTTTGCAGATGTATAAAAAATTAATTCAGACCTTTTGCTATGAGACTCAAAATTTAGCTCAGGTGCATCCTGTTTTCATTGATCACAACTTGATTGGAGTCCACCTGTGGAAAATTCAATTGATTGGACATGATTTGGAAAGGCTCACACCTGTCTATATAAGGTCCCACAGTTGACAGTGCATGTCAGGTCAAAAGCCAAGCCAAGAGGTAGAAATAATTGTCCGTAGAGCGCCAAGACTGGATTGTGTTGAGACACAGATCTGGGGAAGGGTACCAAAACAATTCTGTAGCATTGAAGGTCCCCCAAAAAACAGTGACCTCCAAGTTTGGAATCATTAAGACTCCTCATGGAGCTGGCCGTTTAGCAAAACTGAGCAGTCAGGATAGTAGGGCCTTGGTCAGGGAGGTGACCAAGAACCCAATGTTCACTCTGATAGAGCTCCAGAGTTCCTCTGTGGAGAGGACTCCACCAATCAAGCATTTATGGTAGAGTGTCTAGATGGAAGCCACTCCTCAGTAAAAGGCACATGACAGCCCGCTTGGAGTTTGCCAAAAGGCACCTAAAGGACTCTCAGAACATGATAAAACCAAGATGAAACTATTTGGCCTGAATTCCAAGCGTCACGTGTGGAGGAAACCAGGCACCGCTCATCACCTGGCCAATACCATCCCTGAAGCATGGTGGAGGCAGCATCATGCTGTGGGGATGTTTTTCAGTGGCAGGGACTGGGAGACTAGTCGGGATCGAAGGAAAGATAAACGGACAAAGTACAGAGAGATCCTTGATGAAAACCTATTCCAGAGTGCTCAGGACCTCAGACTGGGGGCGAAGGTTCACCTTCCAACAGGACAACAACACTAAGCATACAGCCCAGACAACACAAGATTGGCTTCGGGACATGTTTCTGAATGTCCTTGAGTGACCCAGCCAGAGTCTGGACTTGAACCCAATGGAACATCTCTGGAGAGACTTGAAAATAGCTGTGTAGTGACGCTCCCCATCCAACCTGACAGAACTTGATAGGATCTGGAGAGAAGAATGGGAGAAACTCCCCATATACAGCCAAGCTTGTAGAAAGAAGAAGAAGTAAACTTTTGGCTGTAATCGCTGCCAAAGATGCTTCAACCAAGTACTGACTAAAGGGTCTGAATACTTATGTAAAAGTGATTCTTTTTTTTGTGGAAAAAATGTGCTAAAAAAAGTTTTGGGATTTGTCATTATGGGGTATTGTGTGTAGATTGATGAGGGGAAAAACCATTTCATCAGTTTTAGAATGAGGCTGTAATGTAATTCTTTGGGGGAAAAAGTGAACGGGTCTGAATACTTTCTGAATGCACTCTAAGCCCTTATGAAATACATATGGTATTTTGTCATTTTTATGATAACATCTTCACTGAGGATTTCACTTGGTGATGTCCAAGAAAATTGAAAATGGATGAATGCAACAACCATGTTTTTGTCACCTAACAAATACAGTCACTCTGGGAAATATTGAAATAAGGTTTTACTTTAACAGTGTGTTCATTTAACACTGGTTCCAGTGTGTATATGGTTCCACTTTTTCAGTGTTTGTTGATTTAACACTCTGTGTGTGTGTGTGTGTGTGTGTGTGTGTGTGTGTGTGTGTGTGTGTGTGTGTGTGTGTGTGTGTGTGTGTGTGTGTGTGTGTGTGTGTGTGTGTGTGTGTGTTTGTTTGTGTGCTTGCGCAATATAGGATATTTTGAGATTTTAATGTGAAATTACTGTGAAAGGATGTGGAATGAGAGGATGTTGGGGGGGGGGGGGTAGAAAGGTAGAGGGAAAGGGAAAGAGAGAGTTAGAGAGATATTACAGTGAGAGGCAGAGTCGTAATTTAGCAATGAAGAATTAGTCTAATGTCAAAACAGAAAAAAACGGATTATTTCTGCTTCATGCATTGACTCTGTCTCTTAATCAAGGCAACTTTCATTATCATAAATAATAGCCTTCAAACCAATCCAATACATCTAATGCTCTACTGGATTATCAAAGGTGGCCAATGCGATGCCTGCAATGGAATAAAACCTTTGTATAGGATTTGTGTGGAGATGATATTTGGATAATGAGAAGGACATTGCCTGTCTGTTTCTAAAGCAACCCCAATGATCTCTTAATGTCAATAATGTTTATCAGAAACACACTCCGTGGTTACGTAATCACATTCCAAAGGGTTGTGTGTGTGTGTGTGTGTGTGTGTGTGTGTGTGTGTGCTTATCACAACCTCACAATCGTGTCAACAGAAGGGAGCCTGTTCTGATAATTAAGGGTGTTAATTAGACAGAATCCCACAGTTAATGTATTACTCTCTCTATCCCGTACACACACACACACACACACACACACACACACACACACACACACACACACACACACACACACACACACACACACACACACACACACACATAAAAATACACTCAGATTTGTGAGGCCTACTGCTAATTAAGGGGAATAATTGGGCAGACACCCACACAGTCATATAACACACACACATGCTATGGTAATTAAGGGCATTAATTATTAAGTGTAGTTGTCCCTGTGAGGGTTCTGTATCACTCAGACTTCCACACAGCAGGGGTCCTTTACTGTAGCACTTCACACGCACACGCACACACACACACGCACGCACACTCACACACACACATACAGACACACACACATACAAACACACACACACACACATACATATATACACACACACACAAAGTGAAATTTGTAAACAAGTGATCACAGACGGATTGCTGGCCGTGGGTTAACCTCTCTGCCACCATGTCCAGAGAGGAGACATTGAGCTAATATGGATCCAAATAAAGAACTGTGTTCCCCTCTATCACTTAGTGTATGATGTCTTGGCGGTGTTTTAAACAGTAGTGGTAGTCTGTCTACAGCACTACGGGGTCCGGACGTCACTGATGGAAATATTTCCATACACCTTTCCAGGTGTAAACGTTTGTGAGAAGGATGGAAATGGATGAGAGAAGATGAGAGAATAGGAACAGAAAGTGGCACAGACGGAAATACACACACACACCAATTTAGCATCCACCAAGGCCACACTGATGAAATACAGCTGAAATCTGTTTTCCCAGATGTAATATTCTCTCGCTCAGTGCACAACATTGTTGTTTTGTTTCCATGTTTACTGAGTGAGGAGGAGGGGACTAATGATGGTAGGATAGAAACATGTGTAACCCCCCCCCCCCTCCCCATAGCTGACAGCTGTACAGACTTGTCTACAAAGAAGAATTGAACTCTCTCTCCTCTGTCTTGAGGATAGCTAACTCAATAGAATATAACATCCTGTTTCTCTCTCTTTTTCTTTTTCTCTCTCTCTCTCTTTATCTCTCTCTCCATAGTTGACCTCTGTACAGACTGGTCAGTGGATTACCTGAAGTACCGTGTGCTGCAGGGAGAGCCGGTGAGGCTGAAGTGTGCCCTGTTCTACGGCTACATCCGGGCCAACTACAGCCAGGCTCAGAGCGTGGGCCTCAGCCTCATGTGGTACCGCAGCACTGGCCTGGGTCACGGAGACTTCGAGGAGCCCATCTCCTTCAACGGCGTGCGCATGAGCAAGGAGGAGGACGCCATCTGGTTCAGACCGGCCGACCTGCAGGACGTGGGCCTCTACTCCTGCGTTCTACGGTAAGACATGAGGGACAAACTGTGCTCTACTGCTCGAGTCTACTCCTGCGTGCTACGGTAAGAGAGGAGGAAGTAAGGATACTAGAGCTACGGTAAGACGCGAGGGACAAACTAGGGAAACTAGGAATTGTTTACTTTTAACCGTGCGTACTCCTCTGTGATATTGATTGCTGAGTCTTTCCAACTCTTTCTCCTACCACACTCGCTCTCTCTCACAATCTCTTCCCCCCTTCTTTCTCCGGCTGAGTCAGAATCAAAGGGGTTGTGTTTCTGTCGTTCTGTCGAGAGGGTCTGAAGTGGATGTTTCTCATAGGCCTGGAGGCAACATAATACTCTCTCCCTCCTTCTCTCCCTCCTTCTCTCTCCTTCACTCTCTACCTTCTCTCTCCTTCACTCTTTCCCTCCTTCTCTCTCCTTCACTCTCTCCCTCTCTAAGACTTGACCATTACTTTAAAAATCATTTCTATGGCCAGCACACTGAGAACGTCCTCTATGTGTGTGTATGTGTATGACACTAGACAAGCAGATCACATGCATTAGGAAATGTTCTCCAGTGTTTTAAAGTGTTAAAAGGCTTCATGTATTCAGATGTTATTCATGGTGGGTATTCAAGAGTTCTCCAGTAACCTAATCAGAGAAGCACTTTGGAGATTTGCCACTGAGCTGAAATCAATTCTCTTTTTGTTGGAGGGTAAGCTTCTGAGTTGCAAATTTTAGCACACATGACCCAAACACTTCCACCAAGCATCTCTGCTGGGAAAATGGGGAGAGAGAGAGAGGGAGAGAGGGAGAGAGGGAGAGAGAGAGAGAGAGAGAGAGAGAGAGAGAGAGAGAGAGAGAGAGGCAGAGAGAGAGAGGCAGAGAGAGAGAGGCAGAGAGAGGCAGAGAGAGGCAGAGAGAGAGAGGCAGAGAGAGATAGAGAGAGAGAGAGGCAGAGAGAGAGAGGCAGAGAGAGAGAGACACAGAGAGAGAGACACAGAGAGAGAGATAGAGAGAGAGAGACACAGAGAGAGAGACAGAGAGAGACAGAGAGAGAGAGGCAGAGATAGACAGAGAGAGACAGAGAGAGAGAGGCAGAGAGAGACAGAGAGAGGCAGAGAGAGACAGAGAGAGACAGAGAGAGGCAGAGAGAGACAGAGAGAGAGAGAGAGACAGAGAGAGAGAGACAAAGAGAGAGAGAGAGAGAGAGAGGCAGAGAGAGAGAGAGACAGAGAGAGGCAGAAAAAGAGAGACAGAGAGGAGTCCACTGCTGCTTGTACAGTCAATATCCCCACATTACAGCATTTGTTTTTGTCTCCTGGTTTTTCTCAGTGATTGCTGATTGTATTGTTAAAATCTAGTCATATTTTCAACCATTCACTTGAAGTTTGACTGGTTATTATGTGTTTGGAGGGTGTAGATAGTCTTACGGTATTGTGGTGCATTGGAGGATGCTGCTACATTGAGTTGGCTATATCTAAATATAGATCAATACTTCACTGGAGAAAGTACAGCTTAGCATTGAAACCCTCCAGATGTTTTCCCCTGAAGGAGATATGGGGTGTGTGTGTGTGTGTGTGTGTGTGTGTGTGTGTGTGTGTGTGTGTGTGTGTGTGTGTGTGTGTGTGTGTGTGTGTGTGTGTGTGTGTGTGTGTGTGTGTGTGTGTGTGTGTGTGTGTGTGTGTGTGTGTGTGTGTCTGTGTGTGTGTGTGTGTTGGTCGCTTTTCTCCTTTGCTGTCTGGAATCAAATTTTTCCCATCAGTGTATGTGTGAAGGTGACTTAATCTACATAACAATCTCTCCTTGTTTCTGTTTCTATCTCGCTTCCTCTCTCTCCCCCTCTCTCTTTCTCTCTCCTTGTTTCTGTTTCTCTCTACACCCTCTCTCTATAGCTCTTCCTCTTTCTCTCTCCTTGTTTCTGTTTCTCTCTCTACCCCCTCTCTCTATCTCTCTTTCTCTCTCCTTGTTTTTGTTTCTCTCTACTCCCTCTCTCTATCGCTCTTCCTCTCTCTCTCCCTCTCTTTCTCTCTCCTTGTTTCTGTTTCTCTCTCTCCCCCTCTCTCTCTTTCTCCCTCTCTCCATCCCCACTTAATGTAAATGTAAAGCTGTCATCTCCAGTGTTTTCTCTCCTCTAAACAATCTCCCTCCACCTCTGTAGTCCATGCACGTGTCTCCCACTGAATGAATTCACCACCTCTCAAATGAGCCTGTATCTCTCAGTGGTCTGCGTGTGTTTTCCTGTTGTGATTACTCTGAGAACGAACGTATGTGAGGGATACTAATGTGTGGGGAATGGAAGCTAACGCGAGTTGGAGACTAAAGCTTGCTGTGTTGGAGTGAAACAGTTTTTGAAAGTTTGAAAGGCGAAGTAAAAACACAACATTTTAAATAACACTGTCAATGCATTATCTAACATCTGGTTACGGTTTCCAGTCCAATCCTACTTTACCTATTCTCAGTTTGCTCCGTTCCACAGTAAGAGAGCCTTCCAGCCAGCCTGTTGGCTACACATCTAGTAGCCTGGTGCAGTGTCTGACAGCCTCAGCTGTGTGTGTTTTATGGTCTGGAGGTCAGGTGTTTCTATGGGAGAGGGGATTCTCTTATTACTTCCATAACTTGACTCTATAATATGAAAGCCTGTCATGTAGCCTGAAAGGAAGCATCTGGCCAGCAGTAAAGTTAATGTCACGAAATGAAGCCCCATATGCTACACAGGTCACACAAGGCAGAGAGATGGGGGTGATGGTGGTGGGAATGGCAACAAGTGTTCAGCATTTGTGGGAACTCCTTCAAGACTGTTGGAAAAGTATTCCAGGTGAAGTTGGTTGAAATGCTGAAGGCCAAGAGTGTACAAAGGTGTCATCAAGTCAAAGGTTGGCTACTTTGAAGAATTTCAAAAATAAAATATATTTATAAATATACATTTTTTTGATTACTACATGATTCCATATGTGTTATTTCATAGTTTTGATGTCTTCATTATTCTTCTACAATGTAGAAATGTAGTACAAATAAAGAAAAACCCTGGAATGAGTAGGTGTGTCCAAACTTTTGACTGGTACTGTATATCTGAAGTGATGACATCACTTAGCCATCCGCTACAGACAATGAGCCCATGTTTCAGTCATGCCACTGGCTTCCTCAAATGACTCATATTGAAGGAAAGTAGACGAGAAAATGAAGCCATTTGACTGTATTTAGACCCAGCCTTCAGCATTTGACTGTATTTAGACCCAGCCTTCAGCATTTGACTGTATTTAGGCCCAGCCTTCAGCATTTGACTGTATTTAGAACCAGCCTTCAGCATTTGACTGTATTTAGGCCCAGCCTTCAGCATTTGACTGTATTTAGGCCCAGCCTTCAGCATTTGACTGTATTTAGGCCCAGCCTTCAGCATTTGACTGTATTTAGACCCAGCCTTCAGCATTTGACTGTATTTAGGCCCAGCCTTCAGCATTTGACTGTATTTAGGCCCAGCCTTCAGCATTTGACTGTATTTAGGCCCAGCCTTCAGCATTTGACTGTATTTCGACCCAGCCTTCAGCATTTGACTGTATTTAGACCCAGCCTTCAGCATTTGACTGTATTTAGACCCAGCCTTCAGCATTTGACTGTATTTAGGCCCAGCCTTCAGCATTTGACTGTATTTAGGCCCAGCCTTCAGCATTTGACTGTATTTAGACCCAGCCTTCAGCATTTGACTGTATTTAGACCCAGCCTTCAGCATTTGACTGTATTTAGGCCCAGCCTTCAGCATTTGACTGTATTTAGACCCAGCCTTCAGCATTTGACTGTATTTAGGCCCAGCCTTCAGCATTTGACTGTATTTAGACCCAGCCTTCAGCATTTGACTGTATTTAGACCCAGCCTTCAGCATTTGACTGTATTTAGGCCCAGCCTTCAGCATTTCAATGCCACAGGCTTGCTCCTGTGCTGTCAGAGGGCTATTACATCACTGTGATGACTAAGCAGGTTCTTCCACTCCTTCCATCCCGTGTGTGTGTGTGTGTGTGTGTGTGTGTGTGTGTGTGTGTGTGTGTGTGGTGTCTGTTTTGTCATTAGTATTCCCAGGGCAGGCTTGCATGGCCCTCCATTAATGGTTGTGAGCCTGAGTCATTGGTTCAGTAAGCAGATGAACACGTCGTTAGCACTATCTCCGACAATGTGTGTGAGGAATGAGGACATGGGAAGAGGGAGTAAAACGTATAGTCAGAGAGAGAAAAAAGAAAGCTCATGTAAATATAGGAAGAGGAATAAGGAATAGGAAGAGTTGTTTTGACTATGCATTTTCTCTAATAATCTTGTCAGTGACCTGTTGGTTGTGTTGGTATGTTCCAGGAATTCAACCTACTGTATGAAAGTGTCCATGTCTCTCCACGTGGCTGAGAACGACACAGACCTCTGCTACAACTCTGAAATGAGACATATGGAGAAGGCCGAACTCAGCAAGAGCAAAGACATCACCTGTCCAGACATAGAGGACTACATAGAACCTGGGAAAGATCCTCATATCATCTGGTTTAAGGTGAGAGACGTGTGTGTGTGTGTGTGTCTGATTTAACTTGGTGAAGATGGTGCCTCATGGCTTTGTTTTCAGATCACTTCCTAGTTGTTTCTATGGAATGTGAAAGCTATGTCCGTGGGAGCCTGAGACTGGGTCAGATTATGCATGTGGGATTTGTTAATAATAGGAGAATTACACGACACCTGTCTGCAGTGCACCAGTATCAGTGTAGAGGTCATCTTAGGAGAAACACACAGTACATGAATACAGAGACAGAGACGGGATTCATTATTCACACACTGATGAGGGGAGAACCTTTTCATATTATAGCTCACTTTGCCCTACGGAAAAGTAGGAGAACAGAGGGGGAGAAGAGAGAGAGAGGGGGAGGAGAGAGAGAGAGAGAGAGAGAGAGAGAGAGAGAGCGAGAGAGCCATGATCCTGGAAGAAATGTCCACCAGGCCTTTCCCACCCTCATGCAGTGGCAGGTACAGGGCCACAGCTTTAATCTAATGTTGTCCAGACCAGAAGAAATTGACAAGGGTCCTCTGAAGCTCTTGTATCAGACCCCCCAGTGGCTGTACAATCATTAGTCTGCGCCACAGGGTAGAGGCAGCTAGATTATTGGCTACCAGCACCCTTCCCCTATAAGACAGCTGGGGTAGCACCCATTTCCACCTTGACAGTCTGGCACACACTTTATCCACTACACCCTCCCAGTACTTTTTCTGAAAGACATCGGAGCCCCCAAAGTCTTCATCCAATCTCTGCCCCACTGAATCCCCCCTGGTAACGTGGTGCGGACCCCGTCTGAAGCCCCCCTGGTAACCGTGGAGCGGACCCTGTCTGAAGCCCCCCTGTGGTAACTATGGTGCGGACCCCGTCTGAAGCTGACCTGCCCACAGCGATTCGCTCTTTTCCCAATTGACTCTAGCTGAGGAGGCCCCCTCATACACCTTTAAAGCGTTTGAGAGAAACTTAACATCCTCACCCCCTGTAATAAAAACTATCACGTCATCTGCATACACAGACAGTGCTATCGTGAGACCCTTCATTACCCCAGGCACAGAGAAACCAGTAAGCCTCGCTCTTAAAAAACAAAGTATTGGTTCAATTGCCAGATAATATAACTGCCCTGAAATTGGGCATCCCTACCAGATACCCCTTTGGACGGGGTTGGGGCAGCTCAAACCACCCCCCACCCAGGCCCCAGTATTCAGTAAACTCATCCAAGACAAAAAAAAACATCCCCAAACCCAAAAGCTTTCATTGTTTTGAATGACTACTGGTGGTCTACACGGTCAAAGTTTACAAATGTCTAAAACATCTCGTATCAGAAACAAGTTATCAACAATAGAGAGGTCATGTCCAGTCAGTCTGGTCCAACAACCCCAGATACTGTTTCAACCTGTCTGAGAGACATTTAGATACAATTAGATACAATAGATACAAACAGGAAGAGAAAAGATTCACACACCACTTCAGAAAAATCCCCCCCAACAGATCCCAAAAAGTCCTTATAGAACTCAGATGGTAAACCATCGATGCCAGGGGCTCGGCCTGATGAGAGCTGCATAACTGCTGTGGACAGCTCCTGCAGAGTAATGTCAGAGTCCAAAGCAACTCTCTGCTCAGGGCCCAATTGAGGAAGTCCATGTAACAGCTGTTCAGTACAAAGAGAATCACAATCCTCCGCCTTATAGAGGGCAGAGTAGAATTCCACGGCATGTTGGCGCATTTCACTATCATCCGTGGTCACCTTCCCATCAGGGAGACGAAGGCAGACCATCTGTTTGCGTTGCAATGTCGACTGTCCTAGGTTTTCTTTTAAGTACCAGGAGCATCCATATCTTTCAGGGTAGCAAAACGAGACCTAATCAAGGCACCCTTCACTCTTTCATGTAAAAACGACCTCCGTTCATGTTTCTTGTCCTGTAAGTTCATGACTAGTCCGGGGTCATTCTGAGTGAGCAACTTCAATTCAATAAATTTGATGTCCTGTTCAAGGGCCCTGATAGTCTCGTTAACTTCAATACGAGACAGAGCAGTATACTGTTGACAAAATAATTGTATTTGGGCCTTCCCAACCTCCCACCATTGTCTCAAGGACTCAAAATTCCCTTTTATAAACCTGAATTTTTCCCAAAACAAACACCTTTCCCAAAACATGACATAATGTAACAATTTAACATTAAGATACCAATAAGGTGATGACGTTCGTGGATATCAACAGACACATTATGATTATGATTATGATCAGAAAAACCCACAGGAGTAATATCACACCTTCAACCCTACTACAGTAGTGATCAGATACATACAACCTGTCTAACCTTCCAACCCTACTACAGTAGTGATCAGATACATACAACCTGTCTAACCTTCCAACCCTACTACAGTAGTGATCAGATACATACAACCTGTCTAACCTTCCAACCCTACTACAGTAGTGATCAGATACATACAACCTGTCTAACCTTCCAACCCTACTACAGTAGTGATCAGATACATACAACCTGTCTAACCTTCAACCCTACGACAGTAGTGATCAGATACATACAACCTGTCTAACCTTCCAACCCTACTACAGTAGCGATCAGATACATACAACCTGTCTAACCTCCCAACCCTACTACAGTAGCGATCAGATACATACAACCTGTCTAACCTTGCTGCACTGACATGACCTTCATTAACTTTTAACCATGTGTACAGCCTAAATGTTGCATTCCTTAATCAGAAAGCTCAAACTCAGTTAATAGACCCGACAGACAAGTAGCTGACTGCAGGTGAGGTTCTTCAGCGGTGCGATCAACAGTAAAATCCACTGTGCAGTTCAAGTCCCCCCCTAAAACCATACACCCCTCTTGGTCACACTGTCTTAAGGTTTCCTTTATTTGATCAAATACTGCAATATGCTCTGTACCCTCATTAGGAGCATAAACATTCAAAAAAATCAACAAAAACTCCATAACATCCACCTTGACCAATAAAACCTGACCCTTGACAATCTCTGTTGCAGATACCACAGTCACCCCCTAAGCCTGAGGAAAACAAGATGGCCACCCCAGCACTGAAATTAGTACCATGACTGAGTATATGCTGCCCCTCCCACCACATACGCCAGTCCACCTCAATAGCCTCATCAACATGTGTCTCCTGTAGGAAAACTACATTAAGCCTTTTCTGTTTTATTACTTCTAATACCCAAGCCCTCTTATTCCTGTCCCTTCCCCCATTAATATTGAGAGAACCCACCCTTAGTACCTCCATCTAGAAAAGAGAAAAGAAAAGCAGAAGAAACCACAGAGAAACCAGACAAAGAGAAAAAAAACACCCTATGAGTCATGATCATCATCATTGTTTAAAATTTCTCTGAACCTGACCACGTTTCCCACTACCTTTTGCTGCCGTAACAGCAGTAACACATTCCTCAAGCGAAAACGCTTCTTCTCACTCAACTGGTCTAACCCCACCATCTTCTGTAACATCACAGCTGACCTCACAAACTTAGCAACATATAAAAAATCTGCCAATTTGACAGATTTCCCAAAAGTCTGATCCAGGAACCCATTTACCTCCTCCAGATTGTAAATTGTCACCAGCTACTGTCATATCAAGAGAGATATCCGTTTCCTTCTCCAGATCCTACTCAACTGAGGCCACAGACCCCTGACTCCCCTCAGGCACATCCCTCTCAACACTCCCCACTTGCACCCCATCACTCATACCAGGCATCTCCTCCACTACCTGGGAGACTAGCTCCACATGAACCCCCTCCTGTACCCCATCACTTGTACTAGGCATCTCCTCCACTACCTGGGAGACTAGCTCCACATGAACCCCCTCCTGTACCCCATCACTTGTACTGGGCATCTCCTCCACTACCTGGGAGACTAGCTCCACATGAACCCCCTCCTGTACCCCATCACTTGTACTGGGCATCTCCTCCACTACCTGGGAGACTAGCTCCACATGAACCCCCTCCTGTACCCCATCACTTGTACTGGGCATCTCCTCCACTACCTGGGAGACTAGCTCCACATGAACCCCCTCCTGTACCCCATCACCTGTACTGGGCATCTCCTCCACTAACTGGTAGACTAGCTCCACATGAACCCCCTCCTGTATCCCATCACTTGTACTGGGCATCTCCTCCACTACCTGGGAGACTAGCTCCACCTGAACCCCTTCCTGTACCCCATCACTTGTACTGGGCATCTCCTCCACTACCTGGGAGACTAGCTCCACATGAACCCCCTCCTGTACCCCATCACTTGTACTAGGCATCTCCTCCACTACCTGGGAGACTAGCTCCACATGAACCCCCTCCTGTACCCCATCACTTGTACTGGGCATCTCCTCCACTACCTGGGAGACTAGCTCCACATGAACCCCCTCCTGTACCCCATCACTTGTACTGGGCATCTCCTCCACTACCTGGGAGACTAGCTCCACATGAACCCCCTCCTGTACCCCATCACTTGTACTAGGCATCTCCTCCACTACCTGGGAGACTAGCTCCACATGAACCCCCTCCTGTACCCCATCACTTGTACTGGGCATCTCCTCCACTACCTGGGAGACTAGCTCCACATGAACCCCCTCCTGTACCCCATCACTTGTACTGGGCATCTCCTCCACTACCTGGGAGACTAGCTCCACATGAACCCCCTCCTGTACCCCATCACTTGTACTGGGCATCTCCTCCACTACCTGGGAGACTAGCTCCACCTGAACCCCCTTCTGTACCCCATCACTTATACTGGGCATCTCCTCACCAGTCTGGGGAAATTGCTCCTCAGATTCGTCCTTACCTCCTACAACAATATTTTTCTGCTGCATAACAGACGCTATGTTCCCCTCTGGTACAAGTTGAAACTCAGGACCCTCAACACGGACAACTTGTACCTCAGCAACAGGTGCTTGTGGCTGCTCAACCACTGTCGGCCCACCTCTCCCTACATCATTGGGCCCAGGCATTATGAGGACCACCTGCGCCCCTCCCTCCGCCTTCTCCCTTTTCGGGCAAGCATGTCGCTTATGGCCAACATCACCACACTCAAAACGCTGTTGACTGCCCGTACTAGCATAAGCCAAATACAGTCTGTTGTCATACTTGACTTTAAACGATAACTCCAAAGTCTGCTCCGTTGAGTCCAAAAACATAAACACCTGTCGCTGAAACGACATAACCTGTTTCAGAGCCGGGTGTTTGAAACGACATAACCTGTTTCAGAGCCGGGTGTTTGAAACGACATAACCTGTTTCAGAGCCGGGTGTTTGCAACCCAAGGTGTTTGCAACCCAATCCTAATTGAACTTGCAAACTTCCCAAAGCGCAATAACTCGCGCTTCAATAGCTCATTGGGAATAAACGGTGGTACATTCGAAATCGTTACCCTTGTTGACAGAGAAAAAAGCGGCGTAACTTGGATAAACATTCCTATAAGAAGTACGCCATGCTCAACCATCCGATCTACAAGACACTCTTCTTTAAGAAGTACACCATGCTCAACCATCCGATCAACAAGACTCTCTTCTTTAAGAAGTACACCATGCTCAACCATCCGATCAACAAGACACTCTTCTTTAAGAAGTACACCATGCTCAACCATACGATCAACAAGACACTCTTCTTTAAGAAGTACGCCATGCTCAACCATACGATCAACAAGACACTCTTCTTTAAGAAGTACACCATGCTCAACCATACGATCAACAAGACACTCTTCTTTAAGAAGTACGCCATGCTCAACCATACGATCAACAAGACACTCTTCTTTAAGAAGTATGCCATGCTCAACCATACGATCAACAAGACTCTCTTCTTTAAGAAGTACGCCATGCTCAACCATCCGATCAACAAGATGGTCTTCTTTAAGAAGTACGCCATGCTCAACCATACGATCAACAAGACACTCTTCTTTAAGAAGTACGCCATGCTCAACCATACGATCAACAAGACGCTCTTCTTTAAGAAGTACGCCCTGCTCAACCATACGATCAACAAGACGCTCTTCTTTAAGAAGTACACCATGCTCAACCATACGATCAACAAGACAGTCTTCTTTAAGAAGTATGCCATGCTCAACCATACGATCAACAAGACGCTCTTCTTTAAGAAGTACACCATGCTCAACCAAACGATCAACAAGACGCTCTTCTTTAAGAAGTACGCCATGCTCAACCATACGATCAACAAGACTCTCTTCTTTAAGAAGTACACCATGCTCAACCATACGATCAACAAGACTCTCTTCTTTAAGAAGTACACCATGCTCAACCATACGATCAACAAGACTCTCTTCTTTAAGAAGTACACTATGCTCAACCATACAAGACACTCTTCTTTAAGAAGTACGCCATGCTCAACCATCCGATCAACAAGACACTCTTCTCTAAGAAGTACACCATGCTCAACCATACAATCAACAAGACACTCTTCTTTAAGAAGTACACCATGCTCAACCATCCGATCAACAAGACCCTCTTCTTTAAGAAGTACACCATGCTCAACCATCCGATCAACAAGACACTCTTCTTTAAGAAGTACACCATGCTCAACCATCTGATCAACAAGACTCTCTTCTTTAAGAAGTACACCATGCTCAACCATACAATCAACAAGACTCTCTTCTTTAAGAAGTACGCCATGCTCAACCATGCGATCAACAAGACACTCTTCTTTAAGAAGTACGCCATGCTCAACCATCCGATCTACAAGACACTCTTCTTTAAGAAGTACACCATGCTCAACCATACGATCAACAAGATGGTCTTCTTTAAGAAGTACACCACCGCTTCATTCATCCACAACGCATAAGAAACATTCTCATAGCCTACCTTCTCTCCTACGGCGACCAGAAACTCCTCCACCGTGACAGTAGCTTCAGTAACACACTTAAAGCCGTGCCGAAGTGACAGGGACGGTGTCCCTTTGTGGGTCGCCTTCCCCACCAAAGCCAGGGCAATTTCGACAAGAAAAACAATCAACTTAATTCTACCACAACAAATAAATAAGATAAATAATCACCTTAATCATGTGTAGGAAAACCACCAAGGAAAGTAAAGCAAGACAAGAAGGAAAAAACAGATGTAACTTCAGACAACACTCGCACTCGCTCATACAATTCCCAGCATGCACCAAACACTCCCAGCATACAGAGAGAGAAAAAGTGTGTGTGTGTGTCCTCTAAATACTCTTAGCCTAAGATATCTATTATCTAACTCTCGAGTTACCTTTCTCACCTGAGTTCTCCCCTGTTGAGGTCAGGCATGGCCTGCGGATCACAGCACGCATCCCAGGGAGCGGCCCAGGCCAAACTAATCAAAGGCAGATCAGTGGTAGATTAGCCAGTCGGACTCGACCTCCAGGTTTTCCCAGAATTCAATTAAGGCTTGGATAATGACTGGGAGCGCTGGAACCTGGAGTTATTTGGATTGCTCTGCAGCCGAGCTGATTGAATTCCGAGGGTTGCCGCGAGCTATGGTGGAATAGAATCCTCTGAGCCAGAGTTGTCCCTGCCAGAGAGGGAGGAGAGTACCCGGAGTGAGGAGCCTATGTACACTCTGCCTATGTACACACACACGCACACAAACCACACATACATACGCACACACACATACACGCCACACACACACACACAAACACATTATTTTGCCAGTGGAGACTTTTCAAATGACATTCCGTGTCCTTACCAGTCGGAGAATATTGAATCTGGAGTATCCAGTTCAGTGCAATACACTTCTATCAAATAAGTAGGATAACTCTTCCCATATGGGTTCTCTCTAGTTGGCAGTGATACACTATGCATTCCACTGCTCTCTTTACAGTCCTCTCTACTGTCTAGATAATATAATGACTCTGTTTGGTCTCCTCTTCCCCAATGTCCTTAACTGTAATAGATGCCACTATTCAAAGCAACTTAGCGTTGACAAATTCAGTATGTGACCAATGCAGAAATCAAAGACATCATGCATAGGCCACCTCAACAGAACTTCCATTGCTGTTGTTGGTGTTCATGAGAAAACAATCCAACCTGTTCTCTATGTTATGATGATTTCATGTGTCTCAGTGTCAATAGCACTATAGCCCCATGTTGTATTGTGTGTGTTCGTGTGTGTGTGTGACTCCCAGGAGTGTCGTCCTAAGCAGTGGCGGGCCTCCATCCTCCAGAGAAGAGACTCTCTGTCCATCAGAGAGGTCAAAGAGGACGACATCGGCAACTACACCTGTGAGGTCACCTTCGGGGCCTTCGTGGTACACAGGACCACTGAGCTCACCGTCACAGGTAAGATGGAGGGTGGGATGAAGCGGTGTACTTCTTTAGGATATCACTTCCTCTTCCTGCAGTGTTTTTCAGCTTTTTGACTTTTCTCCATTCTACTGCTTTGCGTTTGTGTTGTAAAATCAAATCAAATCAAATCAAATCAAATCAAATCAAAATTTATTTGTCACATACACATGGTTAGCAGATGTTAATGCGAGTGTAGCGAAATGCTTGTGCTTCTAGTTCCGACAATGCAGTAATAACAAGTAATCTAACTAACAATTCCAAAACTACTGTCTTGTACACAGTGTAAGGGGATAAAGAATATGTACATAAGGATATATGAATGAGTGATGGTACCGAGCAGCATAGGCAAGATACAGTAGATGGTATCGGGTACAGTATGTACAAATGAGATGAGTATGTAAACAAAGTGGCATAGTATAGTATAAAGTGGCTAGTGATACATGTATTACATAAGGATACCGTCGATGATATAGAGTACAGTATATACGTATGCATATGAGATGAATAATGTAGGGTAAGTAACATTTATATAAGGTAGCATTGTTTAAAGTGGCTAGTGATATATTTACATAATTTCCCATCAATTCCCATTATTAAAGTGGCTGGAGTTGAGTCAGTGTCAGTGTGTTGGCAGCAGCCACTCAGTGTTAGTGGTGGCTGTTTAACAGTCTGATGGCCTTGAGATAGAAGCTGTTTTTCAGTCTCTCGGTCCCAGCTTTGATGCACCTGTACTGACCTCGCCTTCTGGATGATAGCGGGGTGAACAGGCAGTGGCTC
>NC_048586.1:22298359-22410859 GCF_013265735.2 Oncorhynchus mykiss | reverse complement strand
ACACTGGGACACTGGGTCCACCTCAGCCTAATGTACTTCCTGCTTTGTGTCAGGGACTATGTAAACATCCTTATCTCCCAGGGTGGGGTTTCAGAGGCCCAGAGGAAGATATACTGTGTAATATGTATATTTATATTCTTCTCACCTCCATAGCCCTGCCACAACTAATGCCCTGTAAAGACTGTGCCTTTTCCTGTTCTACTTTAATAGACCCTGTTGTGTGTGTCTGTATATGTTTGAGTGCACACATGTGCGTGTGCGTGCGTGTTGGGTGATACTCTTGGCTTTTAATGGAACCGCTGAATGATTTCTATTCATTTCTAAATTTCTCCCAGGGCTCATCTCAGATCAGTGATGTTGATGCTATAACACCAGATAAATGCCCTATTCACAATATATACTGCTCTCTCCTTCTCTTCTGTGGGGAACTGAATATAGTAGGAGAGAGGGAGAGAGCGAGAGAGAGAGAGACTGACTATCTATTAAAAATAGGAAAGTATCCCATCTGTACTCCTTACCAGAGGTTACGCCACCAGAAACTGTTACTGTGTTTGCATTCTGCACACCCCTGTGTGTGTGTGTGTGTGTGTGTGTGTGTGTGTGTGTGTGTGTGTGTGTGTGTGTGTGTGTGTGTGTGTGTGTGTGTGTGTGTGTGTGTGTCCGTGCGCTCTGTGCATGTGTGTGTAAAGGACCGTAAACACACTAGTATGCTAGTCTGTATCACCATTTACATTAGTGTTAGCTCTGTCTCTGACTAACTGTAATAGAAGCATTAGGTTTGATGGATGCCTGAGACCTGGGTCTGTCTCTCTTTTCTCTCTCTATCCCACTGCTTCCTGTCTGTCCCTGTCCCCCCTCGCCATACACATGTACTCATGTCATGGTAATGTGTGTGATTTAGGACTGCTGTTAATGTGATGTTGAGGTTTAATCGGCTTTAGACAGGAGGGGAATAAGGGGACAGGAGTGTGTGTCCCTATCCTCTCTGTTCAACCAGGAGTGTGTGTCCCTATCCTCTCTGTTCAACCAGGAGTGTGTGTCCCTATCCTCTCTGTTCATCCAGGAGTGTGTGTCCTTATCCTCTCTGTTCAACCAGGAGTGTGTGTCCCTATTCTCTCTGTTCAACCAGAGTGTGTGCCCCTATCCTATCTGTTCAACCAGGAGTGTGGGCCCCTATCCTATCTGTTCAACCAGGAGTGTGTGACCCTATCCTCTCTGTTCAACCAGGAGTGTGTGCCCCTATCCTCTCTGTTCAACCAGGAGTGTGTGTCCCTATCCTCTCTGTTCAACCAGGAGTGTGTGCCCCTATCCTATCTGTTCAACCAGGAGTGTGTGTTGGGGGATGGGGGGCTATTCATTAGAGAGAGAAGGGAGTGGGGGTGGAGGGGGAGATGGATGCAAATACAGTGCCTTGCGAAAGTATTTGGCCCCCTTGAACTTTGCGACCTTTTGCCACATTTCAGGCTTCAAACATAAATATATAAAACTGTATTTTTTTGTGAAGAATCAACAACAAGTGGGACACAATCATGAAGTGGAACGACATTTATTGGATATTTCAAACTTTTTTAACAAATCAAAAACTGAAAAATTGGGCGTGCAAAATTATTCAGCCCCTTTACTTTCAGTGCAGCAAACTCTCTCCAGAAGTTCAGTGAGGATCTCTGAATGATCCAATGTTGACCTAAATGACTAATGATGATAAATACAATCCACCTGTGTGTAATCAAGTCTCCGTATAAATGCACCTGCACTGTGATAGTCTCAGAGGTCCGTTAAAAGCGCAGAGAGCATCATGAAGAACAAGGAACACACCAGGCCAAGATACTGTTGTGAAGAAGTTTAAAGCCTGATTTGGATACAAACAGATTTCCCAAGCTTTAAACATCCCAAGGAGCACTGTGCAAGCGATAATATTGAAATGGAAGGAGTATCAGACCACTGCAAATCTACCAAGACCTGGCTGTCCCTCTAAACTTTCAGCTCATACAAGGAGAAGACTGATCAGAGATGCAGCCAAGAGGCCCATGATCACTCTGGATGAACTGCAGAGATCTACAGCTGAGGTGGGAGACTCTGTCCATAGGACAACAATCAGTCGTATATTGCACAAATCTGGCCTTTACGGAAGAGTGGCAAGAAGAAAGCCATTTCTTAAAGATATCCATAAAAAGTGTTGTTTAACGTTTGCCACAAGCCATCTGGGAGACACACCAAACATGTGGAAGAAGGTGCTCTGGTCAGATGAAACCAAAATTGAACTTTTTGGCAACAATGCAAAACGTTATGTTTGGCGTAAAAGCAACACAGCTGAACACACCATCCCCACTGTCAAACATGGTGGTGGCAGCATCATGGTTTGGGCCTGCTTTTCTTCAGCAGGGACAGGGAAGATGGTTAAAATTGATGGGAAGATGGATGGAGCCAAATACAGGACCATTCTGGAAGAAAACCTGATGGAGTCTGCAAAAGACCTGAGACTGCGACAGAGATTTGTCTTCCAACAAGACAATGATCCAAAACATAAAGCAAAATCTACAATGGAATGGTTCAAAAATAAACATATCCAGGTGTTAGAATGGCCAAGTCAAAGTCCAGACCTGAATCCAATCGAGAATCTGTGGAAAGAACTGAAAACTGCTGTTCACAAATGCTCTCCATCCAACCTCACTGAGCTCGAGCTGTTTTGCAAGGAGGAATTGGAAAAAATTTCAGTCTCTCGATGTGCAAAACTGATAGAGACATACCCCAAGCGACTTACAGCTGTAATCGCAGCAAAAGGTTGCGCTACAAAGTATTAACTTAAGGGTTACGACTAGATATTAAGGGTTAAGACTAGATATTATTATAGAGACGAAGGAGAGACAAGAGGAGAGTGGGTATATACTAGATATTATTATAGAGACAAGAGGAGAGTGGTTATAGACTAGATATTATTATAGAGACAAGAGGAGAGTGGTTATATATTAGATATTATTATAGAGACAAGAGGAGAGTGGTTATAGACTAGATATTATTATAGAGACGAAGGAGAGACAAGAGGAGAGTGGTTATAGACTAGATATTATTATAGAGATGGAGGAGAGACAAGAGGAGAATGGTTATAGACTAGATATTATTATAGAGACAAGAGGAGAGTGGTTATATACTAGATATTATTATAGAGACAAGAGGAGAGACAAGAGGAGAGTGGTTATAGACTAGATATTATTATAGAGACAAGAGGAGACTGGTTGTAGACTAGATATTATTATAGAAGCAAGAGGGGAGACAAGAGGAGAGTGGTTATAGACTAGATATTATTATATAGACAAGAGGAGAGTGGTTATAGCCTAGATATTATTATAGAGACAAGAGGAGAGTGGTTATATACTAGATATTATTATAGAGACAAGAGGAGAGTGGTTAGAGACTAGATATTATTATAGAGACAAGAGGAGAGTGGTTATCAACTAGATATTATTATAGAGGCAAGAGGAGAGTGGTTATAGACTAGATATTATTATAGAGACAAGAGGAGAATGGTAATAGACTAGATATTATTATAGAGACAAGAGGAGAATGGTTATAGACTAGATATTATTATAGAGATAAGAGGAGAGTGGTTATAGAATCGATATTATTATAGAGACAAGAGGAGAGTGGTTATAGACTAGATATTATTATAGAGACGAAGTAGAGACAAGAGGAGAGTGGTTATAGACTAGATATTATTACAGAGACAAGAGGAGAGTGGTTATGTACTAGATATTATTATAGAGACAAGAGGAGAGACAAGAGGAGAGTGGTTATAGACTAGATATTATTATAGAGACGAAGGAGAGACAAGAGGAGAGTGGTTATAGACTAGATGTTATTATAGAGACAAGAGGAGAGTGGTTATAGACTAGATATTATTATAGAGATGGAGGAGAGACAAGAGGAGAGTGGTTATAGACTAGATATTATTATAGAGACAAGAGGAGAGTGGTTATATACTAGATATTATTATAGAGACAAGAGGAGAGACAAGACTAGACTAGATGTTATTATAGAGACAAGAGGAGAGTGGTTCTAGACTAGATATTTTTGTAGAGATGGAGGAGAGACAAGAGGAGAGTGGTTATAGACTAATTATTATTATAGAGACAAGAGGAGAGACAAGACTAGACTAGATGTTATTATAGAGACAAGAGGAGAGTGGTTATAGACTAGATATTTTTGTAGAGATGGAGGAGAGACAAGAGGAGAATGGTTATAGACTAGATATTATTATAGAGACAAGAGGAGAGTGATTACAGACTATATATTATTATAGAGACAAGAGGAGAGTGGTTATAGACTAGATATTATTATAGAGACAAGAGGAGAGACAAGAGGAGAGTGGTTATAGGCTAGATATTATTATAGAGGCAAGAGGAGAGTGGTTACAGACTAGATATTATTATAGAGATGGAGGAGAGACAAGAGGAGAATGGTTATAGACTAGATATTATTATAGAGACAAGAGGAGAATGGTTATAGGCTAGATATTATTATAGAGACAAGAGGAGCGTGGTTATAGACTAGATATTATTATAGAGACAAAAGGAGAGTGGTTGTAGACTTGATATTATTATAGAGACAAGAGGAGAATGGTTATAGACTAGATATTATTATAGAGACAAGAGGAGAGACAAGAGGAGAGTGGTTATAGACTAGATATGATTATAGAGACGAAGGAGAGACAAGAGGAGAGTGGTTTTAGACTAGATATTATTATAGACACAAGAGGAGAGACAAGAGGAGAGTGGTTATAGGCTAGATATTATTATAGAGACAAGAGGAGAGTGGCTATATACTAGATATTATTATAGACACAAGAGGAGAGACACGAGGAGAGTGGTTATAGGCTAGATATTATTATAGAGACAAGAGGAGAGTGGTTATAGACTAGATATTATTATAGAGATGGAGGAGAGACAAGAGGAGAATGGTTATAGACTAGATATTATTATAGAGACAAGAGGAGAATGGTTATAGACTAGATATTATTATAGAGACAAGAGGAGAATGGTTATAGACTAGATATTATTATAGAGACAAGAGGAGAGTGGTTATAGAATCAATATTATTATAGAGGCAAGAGGAGAGTGGTTATAGACTAGATATTATTATAGAGACGAAGGAGAGACAAGAGGAGAGTGGTTATAGACTACATATTATTATAGAGACAAGAGGAGAGTGGTTATATACTAGATATTATTATAGAGACAAGAGGAGAGACAAGAGGAGAGTGGTTATAGACTAGATATGATTATAGAGACGAAGGAGAGACAAGAGGAGAGTGGTTTTAGACTAGATATTATTATAGACACAAGAGGAGAGACAAGAGGAGAGTGGTTATAGGCTAGATATTATTATAGAGACAAGAGGAGAGTGGCTATATACTAGATATTATTATAGACACAAGAGGAGAGACACGAGGAGAGTGGTTATAGGCTAGATATTATTATAGAGACAAGAGGAGAGTGGTTATAGACTAGATATTATTATAGAGATGGAGGAGAGACAAGAGGAGAATGGTTATAGACTAGATATTATTATAGAGACAAGAGGAGAATGGTTATAGACTAGATATTATTATAGAGACAAGAGGAGAATGGTTATAGACTAGATATTATTATAGAGACAAGAGGAGAGTGGTTATAGAATCAATATTATTATAGAGGCAAGAGGAGAGTGGTTATAGACTAGATATTATTATAGAGACGAAGGAGAGACAAGAGGAGAGTGGTTATAGACTACATATTATTATAGAGACAAGAGGAGAGTGGTTATATACTAGATATTATTATAGAGACAAGAGGAGAGACAAGAGGAGAGTGGTTATAGACTAGATATTATTATAGAGACAAGAGGAGAGTGGTTATAGACTAGATATTATTATAGAGACGAAGGAGAGACAAGAGGATAGTGGTTATAGACTAGATGTTATTATAGAGACAAGAGGAGAGTGGTTATAGACTAGATATTATTATAGAGATGGAGGAGAGACAGGAGGAGAGTGGTTATAGACTAGATATTATTATAGAGACAAGAGGAGAGTGGTTATAGACTAGATATTATTATAGAGACAAAAGGAGAGTGGTTGTAGACTAGATATTATTATAGAGACAAGAGGAGAATGGTTTTAGACTAGATATTATTATAGAGACAAGAGGAGAGACGAGAGGAGAGTGGTTATATACTAGATATGATTATAGAGACAAGAGGAGAGACAAGACTAGACTAGATGTTATTATAGAGACAAGAGGAGAGTGGTTATAGACTAGATATTTTTGTAGAGATGGAGGAGAGACAAGAGGAGAGTGGTTTTAGACTAGATATTATTATAGACACAAGAGGAGAGACAAGAGGAGAGTGGTTATAGGCTAGATATTATTATAGAGACAAGAGGAGAGTGGCTATATACTAGATATTATTATAGACACAAGAGGAGAGACACGAGGAGAGTGGTTATAGGCTAGATATTATTATAGAGACAAGAGGAGAGTGGTTATAGACTAGATATTATTATAGAGATGGAGGAGAGACAAGAGGAGAATGGTTATAGACTAGATATTATTATAGAGACAAGAGGAGAATGGTTATAGACTAGATATTATTATAGAGACAAGAGGAGAATGGTTATAGACTAGATATTATTATAGAGACAAGAGGAGAGTGGTTATAGAATCAATATTATTATAGAGGCAAGAGGAGAGTGGTTATAGACTAGATATTATTATAGAGACGAAGGAGAGACAAGAGGAGAGTGGTTATAGACTACATATTATTATAGAGACAAGAGGAGAGTGGTTATATACTAGATATTATTATAGAGACAAGAGGAGAGACAAGAGGAGAGTGGTTATAGACTAGATATTATTATAGAGACAAGAGGAGAGTGGTTATAGACTAGATATTATTATAGAGACGAAGGAGAGACAAGAGGATAGTGGTTATAGACTAGATGTTATTATAGAGACAAGAGGAGAGTGGTTATAGACTAGATATTATTATAGAGATGGAGGAGAGACAGGAGGAGAGTGGTTATAGACTAGATATTATTATAGAGACAAGAGGAGGGTGGTTATAGACTAGATATTATTATAGAGACAAAAGGAGAGTGGTTGTAGACTAGATATTATTATAGAGACAAGAGGAGAATGGTTTTAGACTAGATATTATTATAGAGACAAGAGGAGAGACGAGAGGAGAGTGGTTATATACTAGATATGATTATAGAGACAAGAGGAGAGACAAGACTAGACTAGATGTTATTATAGAGACAAGAGGAGAGTGGTTATAGACTAGATATTTTTGTAGAGATGGAGGAGAGACAAGAGGAGAGTGGTTATAGACTAGATATTATTATAGAGACAAGAGGAGAGACAAGACTAGACTAGATGTTATTATAGAGACAAGAGGAGAGTGGTTATAGACTAGATATTTTTGTAGAGATGGAGGAGAGACAAGAGGAGAATGGTTATAGACTAGATATTATTATAGAGACAAGAGGAGAGTGATTACAGACTATATATTATTATAGAGACAAGAGGAGAGTGGTTATAGACTAGATATTATTATAGAGACAAGAGGAGAGACAAGAGGAGAGTGGTTATAGGATAGATATTATTATAGAGGCAAGAGGAGAGTGGTTACAGACTAGATATTATTATAGAGATGGAGGAGAGACAAGAGGAGAATGGTTATAGACTAGATATTATTATAGAGACAAGAGGAGAATGGTTATAGACTAGATATTATTATAGAGACAAGAGGAGCGTGGTTATAGACTAGATATTATTATAGAGACAAAAGGAGAGTGGTTGTAGACTTGATATTATTATAGAGACAAGAGGAGAATGGTTATAGACTAGATATTATTATAGAGACAAGAGGAGAGACAAGAGGAGAGTGGTTATAGACTAGATATGATTATAGAGACGAAGGAGAGACAAGAGGAGAGTGGTTTTAGACTAGATATTATTATAGACACAAGAGGAGAGACAAGAGGAGAGTGGTTATAGGCTAGATATTATTATAGAGACGAGGAGAGTGATTACAGACTAGATATTATTATAGAGACAAGAGGAGAGTGGTTATAGACTAGATATTATTATAGAGACAAAAGGAGAGTGGTTGTAGACTAGATATTATTATAGAGACAAGAGGAGAATGGTTTTAGACTAGATATTATTATAGAGACAAGAGGAGAGACGAGAGTAGAGTGGTTATATACTAGATATGATTATAGAGACAAGAGGAGAGACAAGACTAGACTAGATGTTATTATAGAGACAAGAGGAGAGTGGTTATAGACTAGATATTTTTGTAGAGATGGAGGAGAGACAAGAGGAGAGTGGTTTTAGACTAGATATTATTATAGACACAAGAGGAGAGACAAGAGGAGAGTGGTTATAGGCTAGATATTATTATAGAGACAAGAGGAGAGTGGCTATATACTAGATATTATTATAGACACAAGAGGAGAGACACGAGGAGAGTGGTTATAGGCTAGATATTATTATAGAGACAAGAGGAGAGTGGTTATAGACTAGATATTATTATAGAGATGGAGGAGAGACAAGAGGAGAATGGTTATAGACTAGATATTATTATAGAGACAAGAGGAGAATGGTTATAGACTAGATATTATTATAGAGACAAGAGGAGAATGGTTATAGACTAGATATTATTATAGAGACAAGAGGAGAGTGGTTATAGAATCGATATTATTATAGAGGCAAGAGGAGAGTGGTTATAGACTAGATATTATTATAGAGACGAAGGAGAGACAAGAGGAGAGTGGTTATAGACTACATATTATTATAGAGACAAGAGGAGAGTGGTTATATACTAGATATTATTATAGAGACAAGAGGAGAGACAAGAGGAGAGTGGTTATAGACTAGATATTATTATAGAGACAAGAGGAGAGTGGTTATAGACTAGATATTATTATAGAGACGAAGGAGAGACAAGAGGATAGTGGTTATAGACTAGATGTTATTATAGAGACAAGAGGAGAGTGGTTATAGACTAGATATTATTATAGAGATGGAGGAGAGACAGGAGGAGAGTGGTTATAGACTAGATATTATTATAGAGACAAGAGGAGGGTGGTTATAGACTAGATATTATTATAGAGACAAAAGGAGAGTGGTTGTAGACTAGATATTATTATAGAGACAAGAGGAGAATGGTTTTAGACTAGATATTATTATAGAGACAAGAGGAGAGACGAGAGGAGAGTGGTTATATACTAGATATGATTATAGAGACAAGAGGAGAGACAAGACTAGACTAGATGTTATTATAGAGACAAGAGGAGAGTGGTTATAGACTAGATATTTTTGTAGAGATGGAGGAGAGACAAGAGGAGAGTGGTTATAGACTAGATATTATTATAGAGACAAGAGGAGAGACAAGACTAGACTAGATGTTATTATAGAGACAAGAGGAGAGTGGTTATAGACTAGATATTTTTGTAGAGATGGAGGAGAGACAAGAGGAGAATGGTTATAGACTAGATATTATTATAGAGACAAGAGGAGAGTGATTACAGACTATATATTATTATAGAGACAAGAGGAGAGTGGTTATAGACTAGATATTATTATAGAGACAAGAGGAGAGACAAGAGGAGAGTGGTTATAGGATAGATATTATTATAGAGGCAAGAGGAGAGTGGTTACAGACTAGATATTATTATAGAGATGGAGGAGAGACAAGAGGAGAATGGTTATAGACTAGATATTATTATAGAGACAAGAGGAGAATGGTTATAGACTAGATATTATTATAGAGACAAGAGGAGCGTGGTTATAGACTAGATATTATTATAGAGACAAAAGGAGAGTGGTTGTAGACTTGATATTATTATAGAGACAAGAGGAGAATGGTTATAGACTAGATATTATTATAGAGACAAGAGGAGAGACAAGAGGAGAGTGGTTATAGACTAGATATGATTATAGAGACGAAGGAGAGACAAGAGGAGAGTGGTTTTAGACTAGATATTATTATAGACACAAGAGGAGAGACAAGAGGAGAGTGGTTATAGGCTAGATATTATTATAGAGACGAGGAGAGTGATTACAGACTAGATATTATTATAGAGACAAGAGGAGAGTGGTTATAGACTAGATATTATTATAGAGACAAGAGGAGAGACAAGAGGAGAGTGATTACAGACTAGATATTATTATAGAGATGGAAGAGAGACAAGAGGAGAATGGTTATTGACTAGATATTATTATAGAGACAAGAGGAGAGTGATTACAGACTAGATATTATTATAGAGATGGAGGAGAGACAAGAGGAGAGTGGTTATAGACTAGATATTATTATATAGATGGAAGAGAGACAAGAGGAGAATGGTTATTGACTAGATATTATTATAGAGACAAGAGGAGAGTGGTTGGAGACTAGATATTATTATAGAGACAAGAGGAGAGTGATTACAGACTAGATATTATTATAGAGATGGAGGAGAGACAAGAGGAGAGTTGTTATAGACTAGATATTATTATAGAGACAAGAGGAGAGTGGTTATAGACTAGATATTATTATTGAGACGAAAGAGACAAGAGGAGAGTGGTTATAGACTAGATATTATTATAGAGACAAGAGGAGAGTGGTTATAGACTAGATATTATTATAGAGACAAAAGGAGAGTGGTTGTAGACAAGATATTATTATAGAGACAAGAGGAGAGTGGTTATAGACTAGATATTATTATAGAGGCAAGAGGGGAGACGAGGAGAATGGTTATAGACTAGATATTATTATAGAGACAAGAGGAGAGTGGTTAGAGACTAGATATTATTATAGAGACAAGAGAGGAGACAAGAGGAGAGTGGTTATAGACTAGATATTATTATAGAGGCAAGAGGAGAGTGGTTATAGACTAGATATTATTATAGAGATGGAGGAGAGACAAGAGGAGAATGGTTATAGACTAGATATTATTATAGAGACAAGAGGAGAATGGTTATAGACTAGATATTATTATAGAGACAAGAGGAGAATGGTTATAGACTAGATATTATTATAGAGATGGAGGAGAGACAAGAGGAGAATGGTTATAGACTAGATATTATTATAGAGACAAGAGGAGAATGGTTATAGACTAGATATTATTATAGAGACAAGAGGAGAGTGGTTATATACTATATATTATTATAGAGACAAGAGGAGAGACAAGAGGAGAGTGGTTATAGACTAGATATTATTATAGAGACGAAGGAGAGACAAGAGGAGAGTGGTTATAGACTAGATATTATTATAGAGTCAAGAGGAGAGTGGTTATAGACTAGATATTATTATAGAGACAAGAGGAGAGTGGTTATAGACTAGATAGTATTATAGAGACAAGAGGAGAGTGGTTGTAAACTAGATATTATTATAGAGACAAGAGGAGAGCGGTTGTAGACTAGATATTATTATAGAGACAAGAGGAGAGTGGTAATAGACTAGATATTATTAGAGACAAGAGGAGAGTGGTTATAGACTAGATATTATTATACAGACAAGAGGAGAGTGGTAATAGACTAGATATTATTAGAGACAAGAGGAGAGCGGTTGTAGACTAGATATTATTATAGAGACAAGAGGAGAGTGGTTTTAGACTAGATATTATTATACAGACAAGAGGAGAGTGGTAATAGACTAGATATTATTAGAGACAAGAGGAGAGCGGTTGTAGACTAGATATTATTATAGAGACAAGAGGAGAGTCAAGAGGCCTAGAAAAGAAAAGAGTTGAAGAATAGGTTGACTGTTGTGATGGTTTACTTGTAAGATAGTGTTTCGGTCCTGAGTACACTGAGCTGTTTAGACGGCATGTCACACTTCTCAAGGAGCTGTTAGTCCCAATTGGATGTCATATGACAGTCACACCTGAGATACTGCCAACGACAGCTTGTCACACCTCTGTTTCTCACTACCTCTCCTGAGACGACCATGTCAATCACAGCAGGGTGTGTGTATGGGGGGGACTAACACATATAGTATTACATAATGCTATATAATAGAGAGGATATGTAGATCATGTTCTGTAATATTAGTGTCGGATGGAGCAGGAGACCTCATCATCTACTGTGCCCTTCACCATCATTAGTACTGAGACATACCATAGATTGGATCTCTAATGATTGAATCTCGATCTAAGCTGGGTTTGCTTCCATTCATCCAGTACCTGGCAATAAAGACTGTCCACGTCATGATCAAATTAGGTTACAATGTTTATTATTGCCAAGGCTTGACATTAATATTTTTAAGCCTTTTCCAACAGTGCTGTGGTATGATGAAATACGACACTGTCCCTTTAAGGCTCTCTTGGAGTATGGTTGGCAACCCTTCATAGCCTAAAAGATATTGCAACATTAGGCCTACATTAGGAGAAATACTTTTTATGTCTTTATGAAATCATTTTTCTTATTCAATTTATTTTTCAGCTCCTAATATTCAGCGCTGGAGAGACAACTTTAGAATCAGAGTGTGTAGCATTGGTTTAGTAGGACCCCCATTCATCAACTGCATGTCGGCCATTTGAGGTTCGAGTGCTGGAGAAAAGTGTTTAGGACATCGGACATGACAATGACATTAATACTGTACATGCTAATAACTAAAGAGTTAACTACAGAGATAACTAGCCAAGCTACACAATATGTGTTGAATTGGCAATCTAGTTAGTTTGTTGTTTATCATTATTTCATAGGCCAGTCAATGCAATACAATCCTACTCGATGCACACTGCAGAAATTGGAAGAACAGAAATACATCGCATCCAGAGGAACAATGATCCAATTCTGATCGGAATATTTGTTTGATATTGTGATTTAAAACAAAAAAAATGTACTTGTCCACTTAGACAACTCACATCTATATTCTTCTTGTCCGACTATTTTGTTTTACTTGTCCTAGACAAGCGGACAAAGGAAACTAGACACTATTTGGGTTTTTTTTCCAATTCTCCCTACATCATTTTGAGTGATGAGAGGTGTTTCAGACATATTTGTGCACCATAGCAGTACTTGTAATATTTTCGCACAGGGAGAGTTCAACCAATGACGTCGTTGGTTGATTGATCCTGCGGTCTGATCTAAAGATGAATTGAGTCGTGTTTTGTAGCAATTATTGTGGCCTTTGTGTTTCGCTGAATGAACAATCCCGCTAGCAGCTAGTAGATATGGTTGTCCTTGTTCAATAGAGCCATTGGACTTGTCTCAACAATGTTCCTGTCTGCCACAACATTGCAGGATATCTAGGTTGACTCATTTTCCCTGGCTTTGTAAAGACTACAGCCTGATGGGAGCCCTACTTCCTTGTTCTGACCCTCGAAGGCAGGCTTTTCAAAATGGGGGCAGTACTAGTTTCTACAGGTTCACAGGGAGCTATGTTACCATGCACTGTCTATCTGAGGTGGCTATCAAAATAATTACAATGGCTGCTTCTGATGATTCCTCTTTCCAAGAAGAGCTGGACGACGTTACAGGTTTTGATGTTCTTTTATATATACGAACATATGACAAACAAGTAAGTTGTTTTGCTGTCGGTAGCTACACTATATACAGTGTACAAAAGTATGTGGACACCCCTTCAAATTAGTAGATCTGGCTCTTTCAGCCACGCCCATAGCGGACAGGTGTATAAAATCGAGCACACAGCCTTGCAATCTCCATAGACAAACATTGGCAGTAGAATGGTCTTACTGAAGAGCTCAGTGACTTTCAACCTGGCAAAGTCATAGGATGCCACCTTTCCAACAAGTCAGTTCGTCAAATTTCTGTCCTGATAGAGCTGCCCTGGTCAACTGTAAATTCTGTTATTGTGAGTGGAAACGTCTAGGAGTAACAACGGCTCAGCCACGAAGTGGTAGGCCACATACGCTCACAGAACGGGACTGCCAAGTGCTGAAGGGTGTAGCGCGTAAAAGTCGTCAGTCCTCGTTTGCAACACTCACTACCGAGTTCCAAACTGCCTTTGGAAGCAACGTCTGCACAATAACTGTTGGTTGGGAGCTTCATGAAATGGGTTTCCATGGCCGAGCAGCTGCACTCAAGCCTAAGATTGCCATGCACAATGCCAAGCGACGGCTGGAGTTGTGTTAAGCTCACCGCCATTAGACTCTGGAGCAGTGGAAACGTGTTCTCTGGAGTGATGAATCACGCTTCACCATTTGGCAGTCCGACTGTTGAATCTGGGTTTGGCGGAAGACAGGAGAGCGCTACCTGCCCAAATGTAAAGTTTGGTGGAGGAGGAATAATGGTCTGGGGCTGTTTTTCATGGTTCGGGCTAGGCCCCTTAGTTCCAGTGAAGAGAAATCTTAACGCTACAGCATACAATGACATTCTAGACGAGTATGTGCTTCTAACTTTGTGGCAACAGTTTGTGGAAGGCACTTCCCTGTTTCATCATTACAATGCCCCTGTGCACAAAGCAAGGTCCATACAGAAATGGTTTGTTGAGATCGGTGTGGAAGAACTTCACTGGTTGCACAGAGCCCTGACCTCAACCCCATCGAACACCTTTTGGACGAATTCAGCAGCAGCAAAGAGGAGACCAACTCCATGTTAATGACCATGATTTTGGAATGAGATGAGCAGGTGTCCACATACCTTTGGTCATCTAGTGTAGCTAGAGGTGTTGTTCAGTACATTATCATTTCATGATTGATTCGGACATGATGGGACTTGCTAGAACGACTACAAGTTAATGTTAGCTAGCTAGCATCATTGCATCTCACTAGAACTAGGACCAAAACTGGAGAAATGTTTTGATGATGATGACGAAGAGTAAAGGAATGACTTTGGCTTCATGACTCATCTTTGAGTAACAATACCGGTGTGTTGTAGCTAGCTGGCATGTGTCTGTGAGATATTCTGCATCATGCTGCTACAGTAGGAATACAGACAGTACACAATGATTGCCAACGAAAGTCTAATATAATTTTTGTCATTCTCTTACAGACAGTACCGCTTGGTGGCTTACAGATTGTTTTAGGACACAGGATCCCCTTGCCTGTGTGTGAATGGACGTTTGAGCAATTCAAGCAGAGATTTGAAAGGTCCATAAAAATAATCTCCCCTTATATCAAAGTGACTCCAAACACCTCCCTGCACCCCCCAAACACACCATATGCAAGTATTCCCTTTGTGGAACAGGTGTATTTATTATAGGCGTCAGTAGTATATTTTCTTCAACTGTATATATGTAATACATGCTATAACTGTTCCTGCATGCTGCTGTGTAAACTCACATTGGTCTCCAGAGCAAATAAACTTTGTCTTGAATACAAGACAGTGACTGTACGTACAGTTGAAGTCGGAAGTTTGCATAGACTTAGGTTGGAGTCATTAAAACTAGTTTTTAAACCACTCCACAAATGTCTTGTTAATAAACTTTAGTTTTGGCAAGTCGGTTAGGACATCTACTTTGTGCATGACACAATGTCACAACAGATTTCCTCCTCTTCCTCTGAAATGGAGGTGTAACAAGGATCGGACCAATATGCAGCGTGGTAGGTGTCCATGTTATTTAATAAGAAAACTCAACATGAACACAAATACAAAATGAACTGGCAACGAAACAGTCCCGTGTGGCACAGACACAGGAAACAATCACCCACCAAACACCCAAAGAACATGGCTGCCTAAATATGGTTCCCAATCAGAGACAACGATAAACACCTGCCTCTAATTGAGAACCAATCTAGGCAACCATAGACTTACATAAACACCTAGATTAGAAAACACCCCATAAACATACAAAACCCCTAGACTAGACAAAACACATAAATCCCCCATGTCACACCCTGACCTAACCAAAATAATAAAGAAAACAAAGATAACTAAGGCCAGTGGGTCAGAAGTTTACATTCACTAAGTTGACTCAAACAGCTTGGAAAATTCCAGAAAATTATGTCATGGCTTTAGAAGCTTCTGATAGGCTAATAGACATAATTTGAGTCAATTGGAGGTATACCTGTAGATGTATTTCAAGGCCTAACTTCAAACTCAGCCTCTTTGCTTGACGTCATGGGAAAATCAAAAAGAAATCAGCCAAGACCTCCAAAAAACATTGTAGACCTCCACAAGTCTGGTTCATCCTTGAGAGCAATTTCCAAATGCCTGAAGGCACCACATTCATCTGTACAAACAAAAGTTTGCAAGTACAAACACCATGGGACCATGCAGCCGTCATTCCGCTCAGAAAGGAGACGTGTTCTGTCTCCTAGATATTAACGTACTTTGGTGCAGAAAGTGCAAATAAATACCAGAACAACAGCAAAGGATCTTGTGAAGATACTGGAGGAAACAGGTACAAAAGTATCTATATCCACAGTAAAACGAGTCCTATATCGACATAACCTGAAAGGCCGATCAGCAAGGACGAATCCACTGCTCCAAAACCGCCATAAAAAAGCCAGACTACGGTTTGCAACTGCACATGGGGACAAAGATCCTACATTTTGGAGAAATGTCCTCTGGTCTGATGAAACAAAAATAGAACTGTTTGGGCACAATGACCATCGTTATGTTTGGAGGAAAAGGGGGAGGCTTGTAAGCCGAAGAACACCATCCCAACCGTGAAGCACGGGGGTGGCAGCGTCATGTTGTGGGGGTGCTTTGCTGCAGGAGGGACTGGTGCACTTTACAAATAGATGGCATCATGAGGAGGACAATTATGTGGATATATTGAAGCAACATCTCAAGACATCAGTCAGGAAGTTAAAGTTTGGTCGCAAATGGGTCTACCAAATGGACAATGACCCCAAGCATACTTCCAAAGTTGTGGCAAAATGGCTTAAGAACAGCAAAGTCAATGTATTGGAGTGGCCATCACAAAGCCCTGACCTCAATCCTATATAAAATTTGTGAGCAGAACTGTAAAAGCATGTGCGAGCAAGGAGGCCTAGAAACCTGACTCAGTTACACCAGCTCTGTCAGGAGGAATGGGCCAAAATTCACCCAACTTATTGTGGGAAGCTTGTGGAAGGCTCCCCGAAACGTTTGACCCAAGTTAAACAATTTAAAGGCAATGCTACCAAATACCAGTTGAGTGTATGTAAACTTCTGACCCAGTGGGAATGTGATGAAAGAAATAAAAGCTGAAATAAATAATTCTCTCAACTATTACTCTGACATTTCATATTCTGAAAATAAAGCGGTGATCTTAACTGATCTAAAACAGGGACTTTTTACTAGGATTAAATGTTAGGAATTGTGAAAAATTCTGCTCTTTAATTACTGTTTTCTTTTAGCTCTTATTCTTATCTTTATTTTTTTGAAACTGCATTGTTGGTTAGGGACTCGTAAGCATTTCACTGTAAGGTTGTTGTATTCGGCTCATGTGACTGATAATTTTTTGATTCGATTTGAAGCCATGTCTACTAATTTGCTACATTGACAGACTAATCTAATGTTATTTTGAGGCATGCTTATTTACCAAAAAATGAATGTTGAAATGATCTACCAAATCCCTGCATCATTTGTTTTAGCAGTAAGATTGTAGCTATTTACTTCCAAATACATTTTATGATTATCACAATGGTTTGATCCAGAAGTTGAAGTCAACACTATATTGGTTTTTGATTCAGCTGGAATCATTTTGTCATTTGTCAGTACACTTTTTTATAAAATATTTTAAATGAAACTCCATTATAAACATTTGTACAAGAGCTAGCAGCTATCTATACTACAATGCAGTTGTGAGCATACTAGGCATTCTATATTATACTACTACATCAGTCTAACTGAATATGGATGTTGGGTTGGCTTAATGTTCCAGGCACGTTCCATAATGTCCTTCAGCTGGTGAACCTCTTCTTGTGTTGGTTAATGGCAGCTGGTCTGGCAGAACTTCATGAACACCATGACCTTGGACATAGACTTTTTTACACTGGCTCTTGCTTGCCCCGTGCAGTCTTTTCCTCTTCTGAGTCACATGATGTTGAGTTTGAGTTTGTTCCCAGATGAAAACATTCATCCAATGGGTCTACAGGATCTGTAATACTGAAGCTGGTCATCATCAGCCGCTGGACTAGTCGGGTAGGACACACACTAGTCAGTGATTAGCCAACATTTTGCTACTTTGTCCCCATCAATACACACTCAAACAAGGTACTATACACCCACCCCCCTTGTGTCAATAGATCATGCTGGCTATCCTTCACACACACAATACCCACCCCCAACAGACACCAGTTAGTCACCCACACCATCTCCGCCTTACTAATAACGCTGCTTTTCTCCAATTTAGACTTCAAGCTTTACATAAACAATCAACTAAGCCTCCATAATACAGAGAAAAATACAGTAGAAGTAACCAATCAATCAAATTTATTTTATATAGCCCTTCGTACATCAGCTGATATCTCAAAGTGCTGTACAGAAACCCAGCCTAAAACCCCAAACAGCAAGCAATGCAGGTGAAGAAGCACGGTGGCTAGGAAAAACTCCCTAGAAAGGCCAAAACCTAGGAAGAAACCTAGAGAGGAACCAGGCTATGTGGGGTGGCCAGTCCTCTTCTGGCTGTGCCGGGTGGAGATTATAACAAAACATGGTCAAGATGTTCAAATGTTCATAAATGACCAGCATGGTCGAATAATAATAAGGCAGAATAGTTGAAACTGGAGCAGCAGCACAGTCAGGTGGACTGGGGACAGCAAGGAGTCATCATGTCAGGTATTCCTGGGGCATGGTCCTAGGGCTCAGGTCCTCCGAGAGAGAGAAAGAAAGAGAGAATTAGAGAGAGCATATGTGGGATGGCCAGTCCTCTTCTGGCTGTGCCGGGTGGAGATTATAACAGAACATGGCCAAGATGTTCAAATGTTCATAAATGATCAGCATGGTCGAATAATAATAAGGCAGAACAGTTGAAACTGGAGCAGCAGCACAGCCAGGTGGACTGGGGACAGCAAGGAGTCATCATGTCAGGTAGTCCTGGGGCATGGTCCTAGGGCTCAGGTCCTCCGAGAGAGAGAAAGAGAGAAGGAGAGAATTAGAGAACGCACACTTAGATTCACACAGGACACCGAATAGGACAGGAGAAGTACTCCAGATATAACAAACTGACCCTAGCCCCCCGACACATAAACTACTGCAGCATAAATACTGGAGGCTGAGACAGGAGGGGTCAGGAGACACTGTGGCCCACTCCGAGGACACCCCCGGACAGGGCCAAACAGGAAGGATATAACCCCACCCACTTTGCCAAAGCACAGCCCCCACACCACTAGAGGGATATCTTCAACCACCAACTTACCATCCTGAGACAAGGCTGAGTATAGCCCACAAGACCTCCGCCACGGCACAACTTAAGGGGGGGGGGCGCCAACCCAGACAGGATGACCACATCAGTGACTCAACCCACTCAGGTGACGCACCTCCTCCAGGGACGGCATGAGAGAGCCCCAGTAAAGCCAGTGACTCAGCCCCTGTAATAGGGTTAGAGGCAGAGAATCCCAGTGGAAAGAGGGGAACCGGCCAGGCAGAGACAGCAAGGGTGGTTCGTTGCTCCAGAGCCTTTCCGTTCACCCTCCCACTCCTGGGCCAGACTACACTCAATCATATGACCCACTGAAGAGATGAGTCTTCAGTAGAGACTTAAAGGTTGAGACCGAGTTTGCGTCTCTGACATGGGTAGGCAGACCGTTCCATAAAAATGGAGCTCTATAGGAGAAAGCCCTGCCTCCAGCTGTTTGCTTAAAAATTCTAGGGACAATTAGGAGGCCTGCGTCTTGTGACCGTAGCGTACGTGTAGGTATGTACGGCAGGACCAAATCAGAGAGATAGATAGGAGCAAGCCCATGTAATGCTTTGTAGGTTAGCAGTAAAACCTTGAAATCAGCCCTTGCTTTGACAGGAAGCCAGTGTAGAGAGGCTAGCACTGGAGTAATATGATCAAATTTTTTGGTTCTAGTCAGGATTCTAGCAGCCGTATTTAGCACTAACTGAAGTTTATTTAGTGCTTTATCCGGGTAGCCGGAAAGTAGAGCATTGCAGTAGTCTAACCTGGAAGTGACAAAAGCATGGATTAATTTTTCTGCATCATTTTTGGACAGAAAGTTCCTGATTTTTGCAATGTTACGTAGATGGAAAAAAGCTGTCCTTGAAATGGTCTTGATATGTTCTTCAAAAGAGAGATCAGGGTCCAGAGTAACGCCGAGGTCCTTCACAGTTTTATTTGAGACGACTGTACAACCATTAAGATTAATTGTCAGATTCAACAGAAGATCTCTTTGTTTCTTGGGACCTAGAACAAGCATCTCTGTTTTGTCCGAGTTTAAAAGTAGAAAGTTTGCAGCCATCCACTTCCTTATGTCTGAAACACATTCTTCTAGCAAGGGCAATTTTGGGGCTTCACCATGTTTAATTGAAATGTACAGCTGTGTGTCATCCGCATAGCAGTGAAAGTTAACATTATGTTTTCGAATAACATCCCCAAGAGGTAAAATATATAGTGAAAACAATAGTGGTCCTAAAACGGAACCTTGAGGAACACCGAAATGTACAGTTGATTTGTCAGAGGACAGACCATTCACAGAGACAAACTGATATCTTTCCGACAGATAAGATCTAAACCAGGCCAGAACTTGTCCGTGTAGACCAATTTGGGTTTCCAATCTCTCCAAAAGAATGTGGTGATCGATGGTATCAAAAGCAGCACTAAGGTCTAGGAGCACGAGGACAGATGCAGAGCCTCGGTCCGATGCCATTAAAATGTCATTTACCACCTTCACAAGTGCCGTCTCAGTGCTATGATGGGGTCTAAAACCAGACTGAAGCATTTCGTATACATTGTTTGTCTTCAGGAAGGCAGTGAGTTGTTGCGCAACAGCCTTTTCTAAAATTTTTGAGAGGAATGGAAGATTCGATATAGGCCGATAGTTTTTAATATTTTCTGGGTCAAGGTTTGGCTTTTTCAAGAGAGGCTTTATTACTGCCACTTTTAGTGAGTTTGGTACACATCCGGTGGATAGAGAGCCGTTTATTATGTTCAACATAGGAGGGCCAAGCACAGGAAGCAGCTCTTTCAGTAGTTTAGTTGGAATAGGGTCCAGTATGCAGCTTGAAGGTTTAGAGGCCATGATTATTTTCATCATTGTGTCAAGAGATATAGTACTAAAACACTTGAGTGTCTCTCTTGATCCTAGGTCCTGGCAGAGTTGTGCAGACTCAGGACAACTGAGCTTTGAAGGAATACGCAGATTTAAGGAAGAGTCCGTAATTTGCTTTCTAATAATCATAATCTTTTCCTCAAAGAAGTTCATGAATTTATCACTGCTAAAGTGAAAGTCATCCTCTCTTGGGGAATGCTGCTTTTTAGTTAGCTTTGCGACAGTATCAAAAAGGAATTTCGGATTGTTCTTATTTTCCTCAATTAAGTTAGAAAAATAGGATGATCGAGCAGCAGTAAGGGCTCTTCGGTACTGCACAGTACTGTCTTTCCAAGCTAGTCGGAAGACTTCCAGTTTGGTGTGGCGCCATTTCCGTTCCAATTTTCTGGAAGCTTGCTTCAGAGCTCGGGTATTTTCTGTGTACCAGGGAGCTAGTTTCTTATGAGAAATGTTTTTAGTTTTTAGGGGTGCAACTGCATCTAGGGTATTGCGCAAGGTTAAGTTGAGTTCCTCAGTTAGGTGGTTAACTGATTTTTGTCCTCTGGCGTCCTTGGGTAGGCAGAAGGAGTCTGGAAGGACATCAAGGAATCTTTGTGTTGTCTGTGAATTTATAGCACGACTTTTGATGATCCTTGGTTGGGGTCTGGGCAGATTATTTGTTGCAATTGCAAACGTAATAAAATGGTGGTCCGATAGTCCAGGATTATGAGGAAAAACATTAAGATCCACAACATTTATTCCATGGGACAAAACTAGGTCCAGCGTATGACTGTGACAGTGAGTGGGTCCAGAGACATGTTGGACAAAACCCACTGAGTCGATGATGGCTCCGAAAGCCTTTTGGAGTGGGTCTGTGGACTTTTCCATGTGAATATTAAAGTCACCAAAGATTAGAATATTATCCGCTATGACTACAAGGTCCGATAGGAATTCAGGGAACTCAGTGAGGAACGCTGTATATGGCCCAGGAGGCCTGTAAACAGTAGCTATAAAAAGTGATTGAGTAGGCTGCATAGATTTCATGACTAGAAGCTCAAAAGACGAAAACGTCATTTTTTTTTTGTAAATTGAAATTTGCTATCGTAAATGTTAGCAACACCTCCGCCTTTGCGGGATGCACGGGGGATATGGTCACTAGTGTAGCCAGGAGGTGAGGCCTCATTTAACACAGTAAATTCATCAGGCTTAAGCCATGTTTCAGTCAGGCCAATCACATCAAGATTATGATCAGTGATTAGTTCATTGACTATAATTGCCTTTGAAGTAAGGGATCTAACATTAAGTAGCCCTATTTTGAGATGTGAGGTATCATGATCTCTTTCAATAATGACAGGAATGGAGGTGGTCTTTATCCTAGTGAGATTGCTAAGGCGAACACCGCCATGTTTAGTTTTGCCCAACCTAGGTCGAGGCACAGACACGGTCTCAGTAACCTACTTATAAACACACCAACTGTGACTTCAAGATATGGACCATGTTTATGCCTTTCTCCAGTATATTTATCTGCTCATCATGGAGTCATGGAAAGACTTAGCAAAGGTTACACTAGTTCCTGGTGCTGAGCTTGATGTTGATGCCGTCGCTGCAGGCTAGTCACGTTAGCCTCTGCGGTAGTTAGTTAGCTAGATAACGGTTAGACTGTAGCAAACATAACCTAACATAGCAAAAATTTGCTTGCAAAGTTACAAATCACATTGCCAGATAACAGCTGGTTAATTGCATTGATTTTCTTTAGAATGTCTAGACAGCATATTATGAAAGCTAGCTAGGTAGATTTTGGTTTATATAAAGTTCCCTCGGCTCGACTTCTTAGTAAAGTAACTGATTAAATGTTACACCATCTTGCTTGCAGTTTGCACATCCATGTACTGAGCACCACACCATGACTAAACTTTACAATTGTTGTCGACAGAAAAATAAAAATAAATAGTTATTCGCAAGTTGATGTTCTATAAACAAGTGGCTGGTCCTGTGAGTAACGTTAGCTTCCTGTTGACACCCATTCTCAAACGGATCCATCTCGATGGGGGCGGTACCACGCCCTGAAATTGCTATATTGTGGTTTGCTTACATCCTGGAAATGTAGATGGTCCGTTTCTACCGGTGAGATGCAGAAACTGTCATATTTGCATATAGTAAGGAAATTCAACATGTTTAATGGACATATACAGTGAAAGAGCAGCGGTGAAATTTCCCTTGAATGTCAAGCCTGGAATTACGATGGTACTGTACTGTATCGCTGTACTGTATGGCTGTCGTATGGCTGTACTGTATGGCTGCCGTATGGCTGTACTGTATGGCTGCCGTATGGCTGTACTGCATGGCTGCCGTATGGTTGTACTGTATGGCTGCCGTATGGCTGCCGTATGGCTGTACTGTATGGCTGCCGTCTTGCGAGCTCGACTCAACTTTGATATTTTGATTATTTTGTTGTTTATCATATCCGCTATCATTTCTCGTGTTCATCAAAATCTTTTAAACATCAGATCAGTACTTACTAACCTCAATTCCGGCTTCAACGTAGACTTCGACTCATCTGCCCTGGGCTCTTTGTGTAATTACGGCCCAATTTGCAGGCAAGCCAAGAGGAAACACCAGCGAAAAAGAGGCAAGGAAGGAGGAGTTCTGGTGAGATTAATGTGAAAGGAAAACTGGCGACCTCTTCCCTCCATTCTATTATCACTTGATAATAAGATAGATGACCTCCGATCATAGATTTGCTATAAACATTATTCTCTGCTTTCTGAAACATGGCTTTTGGACAAGATACCCACCATAGCTATACAACTTGATGGATTCTCTATTCACTGTGTGGACTGGACATTGGATTCAAGGAAATCGAGACGGGAGGGGTATTTATCTTAATCAACAGCAAATGGTGTGCTGACTCTACAGTGTCCCCACAGTGAAGATTCACTGCTTCCATAATCAAAACACTTGGATTAAAAGGACTGTCGCAGCCAAACCTGAGGCTGCGGCTGAGGACACAAACAAGTACAAGAAGTCCCGCCATGACCTCGGCAGAGCCGCAGGAACCAGGTGAAATCCTATTACACAGGCTCCGACGCCTGCCGCATGTGGCAGGGGCTACAGTCCATTACGGATTACAAAGAAAGACCCAGCCGTGATCTGCCCAGCGATGCCTCCCTAGAAGACAAAGTCCATGCATTTTGTGCACGCTTTGACAAAAACAACACCGAGCCTGCATGAATGTATGAAAGGGGAAAGGGGATACCTAGTCAGTTGCACAACTGAATGCATTCAACAGCAATGTGTCTTCCGTATTTAACCCAAACCCTCATGAGGGCCTCTCTTCCGAGGCCGACGTGAGTAAGGTTTTTAATCAGTTCAACACTCGCAAGGCTGCGGGGCCACGGTATTCCAGAGCACATTCTCAGAGAATGCGCAAAACAACTGGCAGGCATATTCACAGTCATTTTCAACCTCTACTTTACCCAGTCTGTAATCCCCACTTCTCAAGCTGACCCCCATCATTCCTGTTCCCAAAAACTCTAAGGCTACCTGCCACAATGACTACCACCCTGTAGCACTCACATCTGTAATCATGAAGTGTTTTGAAAGGCTGTTTATGGTTATCATCTGAATCATCCCAGTCACCCTAGACCAGGGGGGGGCAATTCCAGTCCTCGAGGGCCTGATTGGTGTCACAGTTTTGCCCCAGCCCCAGCTAACACACCTGACTCCAATAATCACCTAATCATGATCTTCAGTTTAGAATGACATTTGATTAATCAGCTGTGTTTGCTAGGGATGGAGAAGAAGTGTGACACCAATCAGGCCCCCGAGGACTGGAGTTGCCCACCCCTGTACTAGACCCACTCCAATTTGCACATCGCCCCAACAGATCCATTAATGACGCAATCTCAGTTGAACTCCACGCTATCCTCATCCACCTAGATAAGAGGAATACCTATGCGAGAATGCTGTTCATTGACTACAGCTCAGCATTTAACACCATAGTCCCCTCCAAGTTTGGGGCCCTTGGACTGAACACCTCCCTCTGCAACTGGTTCCTGGATGGGCCGAACCCCGGCCTGATGGGCCGAACCCAAGTGGTGAGGATACAAAACATCACCTATGCCACGCTGACCCTCAACATGGGGGCCCCACAGGGGTGTGTGCTTAGTCCCTTCCTGTACTTGCTGTTCAACCAAGACTGTGTGATCACTCATGACTCATGACTGCGTGATCAACGGCCTGATCATTGGCGATGATGAG
The DNA here is from genome assembly GCF_013265735.2 of Oncorhynchus mykiss. Classification (NCBI taxonomy): domain Eukaryota; kingdom Metazoa; phylum Chordata; class Actinopteri; order Salmoniformes; family Salmonidae; genus Oncorhynchus; species Oncorhynchus mykiss. Next base: position 22,385,490 of record NC_048586.1, on the reverse strand, counting down.
ACAGCCTACAGGGAGGTCAGTCACACTGCCAGGACAACAACCCCCCCTCAACATCAGAAGGATCAAGTAGCTGATTGTGGACTACAGGAAACGGACTGCAGTCTAGCGGATCGAGCTTCAAGTCCCTCGGTGTCCAAATCACTAAGGACTTAACCTTTTCACACATACCAACAAATGGGTGTGATGATTCTACAGTGGTCCCTGCAGCATTCGCTCAAACCGGTGTGATTAGAACGCTTATTTAGAATGTCCAGTTTTGATTGACGCAACAGTCAGCATTTGAGCTAGCCACACTTTTTTTTCACAGAAACATTTTGCACAAACACAGTCCTTCAAGTTATTCACTAAGTTATACATTAATACACTATCCACAAACAAAGTTATGTCCTGAATGCGACCAGTTTACTTTAGAATAGAATGTTTAGACACAGAAGTAGCAACAGCGAACACAATCACCCTAACCGGAAAATGTAGGCTACATTAGTCCTAGCTCTAACTGAGGCGTAACATAAGCGGTCATATTTAGAGAACTCTCAGCTGACAGAAACCACACTATGAATTAGCTAATAGCAATTACTATTTATAATTCATCACATCACAGGTGAGCTCAACATTGATCGGAATAACTGAGTAAAACACTTTCTAGAAATCTAAAGTAATTTGACGATGGGTAGTTTGTGTGCCCCGCAATGTTTGTTTTTCTCATCAACCAAAGATAATAAGTGGAGACAAGATGAGTTTGGTCTGTTTACAGCATGCATGTTGAAGGTGGTGTTTCATCTACGATCATTCACTTCTCTTCATTCACTTCTGGAAGTTTATCCGAAAGATGAGTGAACCATTTCTTCACCTCATTATAACATCTTTGGTCACCCAGAATGTGTTGTATAATGTCATCAAATATGGCGCCACACATAGCTGGCAAATAACTTATCATTAGCTCATTTTAATCGGTCCAACCTTCAAAAAAATATTTGTATTTAACTTTTTGTTCAGCAATTGTTTTTTAAAGTACTACTGATATTGGTTACTGCATTGTTGGGAATGAGCTTGCAAGAAAGGCATTTTGCTGAACTTAAAACATGAAATTGATTGTTTACAGGGACATACAGGTTGATGTTCCGTTTTGTGAGTGATGCCTGCCTCAGATCATCTAGTCCCTGTAAGCCTATGTGAGTCTCTAACACTGGTACTGCACATCCAGGGTCCGATAGTAATTGGCCTCCTGCCTCCAGCCTTTCTCTTTCCTCTCGTCTTCCTCTCCTCCCTCCTCCTCTCCTCCCTTGGGTCTCAGTCCATTTGGACGGACAGATGATCTCTAAATGCTCAGACCGTTAACACACTATTCATTTGCTTCATTACAGGTCAATCAAGACTGTTGACTTAGTTGCAAATTGCAATTATGAATATAATTTGTCAAAAATATATCATTTTTAGAAACACCTTTATTTTGGAGACACCAATGTATGTCAGTGAATGAATCATGTCATTGGAGATGTTTATTAACAGTTTTAAAACAATTTCAACAGTTCATTGGTGTGAATAGAGACAACACAAAGCTGTGTTGTATTGTTAGGGTATTGGTATTGGTATTGTTGTGTTGTGGTTAACCACCATGTTAGAGCAGCATTTAGCCTCCAAGCCCCTGTCTCTGGAGAGGACTAATCTAGGCTACACACTGTTATTAACTCTCTCTTTTGCTCTTTCTCTCTCCCTCTCTCAATCTCTCTCACTCTCTCTCCCTTCTCTCTCTCTCCCTCTCTCAATCTATCTCACTCTCTCTCCTTTCTCTCTCTCTCTCTCTCTCTCTCTCTCTCTCTCTCTCTCTCTCTCTCGCTCCCTCTCTCAATCTCTCTCACTCTCTCTCCTTTCTCTCTCTCTCTCCCTCTCTCAATCTCTCTGTGTGTACCCTATTACCCCATTGTTTGTTAATAGTGTTATTGTGGTCTCCACTGGCCCTGTGTATCCTAACCAAAACATAGAGGCCATTCTAGAGTATCAGACACAGTGGCAGTCAGACTGTACTCTACTGTGCTTATTGTACATAAATCTATCACTTGGTGGTCTATCTATCTCTCAATTCAATTAAATTTTCAATTCAAAGGGATTTATTGGCATGTTAACATTGCCGAAGCAAGTGAAATAGATAATAAACAAAAGTGAAATAAACCACAAATTAACAGTAAACATTACTCTCACAAAAGGAAGGAATAGAGACATTTTATATTATGGCTATGTACAGTGTTGTAACATTGTGCAAATAGTTGAAGTACAAAAGGGAAAATAAATAAACATAAATATGGCTTGTATTTACATTGGTGTTTGCTGCTGTGATGGCACACAGTGGTATTTGGGTGAAATACCACTGTGTGCCATCACAGCAGCAAACACCAATGTAAATACAAGCCATATTTATGTGATGTGATGGGAGTTTATCAACATTGGATTAGCCTGTTTTCCTATGGCGGCCTCTCTCAATAGCAAGGCTATGCTCATTGAGTCTGTACATAGTCAAAGCTTTCCTTCATTTTGGGTCAGTCAAAATGGTCAGGTATTCTGCCATATAGCATTCCAGTCTCCTCTGTTTTTTGGTAAATTCTTTCCATTGTGTCAAGTAATTATCGTTTTGTTTTCTCCTGATTTGGTTGAGTCTAATTGTGTTGCTGTCCTGGGGCTCTGTGGGGTCTGTTTGTGTTTGTGAACAGAGCCCCAGGACCAGCTTGCTTAGGGGACTCTTCTCCAGGTTCATCTCTCTGTAGGTGATGGCTTTGTTATGGAAGGTTTAAGGGAATCGCTTCCTTTTAGGTGGTTGTAGAATTTAACTGATCTTTTCTAATTCTCTCTCTTTCTCCCTCCCTGTCCCTCCGTCTCCTTCTCTTTCCATCTCAATAATTAGGTTCCTAATGAGATGACCATATTAGGCATATTGATGCCCCCCCTCTCTCTCTCTCTCTCTCTGTTTCTCTCTCTCTCTCTGTTTCTCTCTATCTCTCTCTTGTTTCTCTCTCTCTCTGTTTCTCTCTGTCTCTCTGTTTCTCTCTCTCTCTCTCTCTCTCTCTCTCGTCTGTCCTGCCTCCTGCTTCCTCTCCTCTCTCCTCCTGTATGTCTCAGTCCATTTGGAGAGACAGATGATCTCTAAATGCTCAGACTATTATTAACCCACTATCCATTGGCTTCATTAGACTCTACTGACTTAGTTGCAATACATTATGAATATAATTTGTCGATAAAACTACGCTTTTAAAGACACCTTTGGATTGGAGACACGTATTCATGTCAGTGAATGTATCATTTCAGTAGGTTTTTTTATGAACATTTTATTTTTAAATTCATCATTGTTTCAGTGTTAGTAGACAGTTTGAGTGCTAGTCTGGAGCAAGCGTATTATTAAAGGAAATGTGTGACCTTTGTTGACCCTGAGATGAGAGGAAGCTGGAGGTCAATTAGAATACATAATGTCTCTGTCTCATTAGCCAGTCCCCTTAGAAAGGCCATTCTGGAACCTTCTCATCCAATTAAAAGATAAGAATGGGACCATTAAAAGTCATACGCTCAGACCAGGAGAGACGGAGGGGAAAGGGAGAGGAGGAAGAGTGAGGGAGGAAAAATGAGCTCAGTTGGTAGAGCATTTGGCGCTTGCAATGCCAAAGTTGTGTGTTCGATTCCCACGGGAGACCTGTATATGAAAAAGTATCCACTCACACGTAAATGTGTGTGTGTCTGTCCTTTCCTCCTCTTCTCTCTCCTCTCTTTGTATCTCAAGTCCTCTCATGTATTATACAGTGCATAAGCACCTGATACTGTGTACTGTATATATGGTAGTATTTCTTTATGGACCGTTGAGGTTTTCAGAATGAGCCTTTTCTCCTTCATTCTAGTGTGTCTGTGACCAACCGACTTAACTGTCATTACCATTTCTCTTCCTACCATTTCTTGGTACACAATGGAGATGCAGACTGGGCAGTCCTGTCTCCTTCCTTTCTCTTGGTCCCTCTCTCTCCCTTTGGTGTTCCTCACTGTCCTGGAAGGAGATCGGGAATAGAATGTGGGTGTACTTATATGAGGTGGCATTGTCAGTCCAGTCGGCTTTGACTGGCCAGCCAGGTGAGGCTGCGCTTGGGGCTCCTGGGCAGGTAAGACAGGCAGGGTGTCAGGCTGGCAAATGAAGGTTCAGTGCCAAGCCATGCAGGCCCTGGCAAGCTCTCCTCATCCACACAGTTATTCTCAGACTCACTCTCTCTTTCTCTCCCTTTCCCTTCTCTCCAGCTGAGAAACATGGCTGCTCACATTATTGCCTTCCATTGCTCTCTCGTACTGCCAATGTATTCTCCTAGCCCACTTTTCACTTCTTCTTAGCTACGTAGTGATGAGGTTAATTGTTTCCTCTTGCTGTGTATCTTTTTGTCTATGAGGAAATCAAGTATAAGACTGACCTTAGATCAGGGCCTAGAGGAAGTATCCTGTTCCTGTGGTCCATGGAGTGTGAGTTCCTCCCTATTAGATCTGTCTCTGAGGAGGACCAGTAACAGTCATCACATCCTCTTCCATTCTCTTTCCACCTCACCCTGTCTCTCTTCTCTCCTCTCCACCTCCTCCTCCTCTCTCTCTCTCTTCCTCTCTTCCTCAGAGTGATAGTTGTATGAGACAGGTAATTACCTGGAGCAGAATCTCTCTACCTCGCCCTCCTTCTCCCTAATGATCTTTTCCCCTCCTCTCTCCTGACTAATTCTCCCTCATCTTTTGCACCAATCCATCCTTTCTCTCAGTAAACCATCTGGCCTTACTCTCAGTACACAGTGTGTGGATATACCAACCCAGTCACATAAGCAATGTTGATGTCCCAGCAAAAGCATTGAATATAAACTAATTCATGAAAGTGTGTAGGAATATATACTAGGCTTATGCAAAGCACATACGAGAGGGACCCTGGTGGAGAGCCATTGTAGATGGCTGAAGGGACACAGTCATACCCTGGGTCATGCTTCAGTCTAGAGTGCACTGATTGGCTGTGTGCCAATTAACTCTGTCACTACTGACGGATTCCAGTTGACCCCCCCACTCCCCCTAGTATGGCAGCATTGTGAGCATTGTGCCATTGGAAATGTTGGTACAATTAGTGTAGAATAGGAACTTTAAGAGGGGTCAAGCAGATGAGAGGGTAGTTACTAGCGTTAGCTCAACTGCACTAATGCACCGCATTTATATATTCTACTGTACATGTGCATACACACATGTGCTAATAACCCATCCGCAACCGCACGACTGTATGCAATAAAGTGAACATCTGAGGTCCGCACCCGACTCCGCTAATATAGAACATGTGCTGTACAGTCAGAGATGGAAGAAAACTATTTTTAGATAGATGGATGTTTCTGCGTTTAATGTGCATCATTTTGGTAGGCTCTTTGTTAGTCAACTTTGCTATAATTAGATACATTCAGCTTCCCTTTTGTTATTACTTGTTGCCTGGACTAAATAAACCCTTACTCACCAGAATAATGTCATAATTCGATAGGTTGAAGGCATCAATCTAGTTGACATGGAGAAAGTTTCTTCTCTTTCATCTCCGTTTCAATCGCACAGCTACAAAGTTTAGGGACCGGGGGAAAAATGCAATAACAAAAATAAATAAATAGGGAAGATTTTCTGTGCAAAATGTCCAAATAACATCGGTTTAACCGGTTTAATGAAATGAGGGCTATGTGAGAGGTTATGAACATACAGTCAATGTCCAGATTTCAGTTAGGTTACTATTCCATTTAACCTTTAACTTCTTGAATCTACTTGAGACGCACATGTCCCAAGTAGGCACCTGGAAATGCAAATGCGCTACGCTAAATGCTAAATGTACTCGTTAAAACTCAAACCTTGATCAAAATTCACAAGCAGGGTATTAAATTAAAGCTACACTCGTTGTGAACCTAGCCAGCAAGTCAGATTTTTAAAATGCTTTTCGGCGAAAGCATCAGAAGCTATTATCTGATAGCATGCACCCCCCAAAATGCCAGCTCGACACGTAAACAACAGATTTTGCGATAGACGGCGCTACCCAAAACGCAGAAATAAAATATAAAACATTCATTACCTTAGACGAGCTTCTTTCTTGGCACTCCTATATGCCCCATAAACATCACTATTGGGTCTTTTTTTCGTTTAAATCGGTCCATATATACCCAAAATAGCTTTGTATAGAAGTAGTGTCATTCAGAAAAATTCATCGTTTTTAAACGCTGCGTAATTTTTTAAAATTAAAAAAGTCGACGATAAACTTTCACAAAACACTTCGAAATCCTTTTGTAATCCAACTTTAGGTATTAGTAAACGTTTATAATCTATCAAAACGATTACAGGGCGATGTCTCTTCAATAGGTCCTCACTTCAAAAACAATGCAATCTGATCTCTCCTTGAACTGCATCCGGGTGAAGACTGGAAAACTTGGGGTCAGACAGATGGATTTTCCAACAATTAATTCGATTGAAAATTAGTACAATGGCGCCATCGTGCGGAATTTGTATGAAGTGCAGGCAAATTTCCATTAAATTCTGTTCTCCTTTAACAACTGGTGGAAGTGACTTATGGAAATTATTTTTTGCTTTCAGAGAGCAGTTTTTCTTGCGTTTTTCAATGAAACACACGCTCTGTTATAGTCACAGCCGTGATTTAACCAGTTTTATAAACTTCAGAGTGTTTTCTATCCACACATACTAATCATATGCATATACTATATTCCTGGCATGAGTAGCAGGACGCTGAAAAGTTGCGCGATTTTTAACAGAATTTTCAAAAAAGGGGGGGGTAGATCTAAACCCATAACCCATCTGAACATCACAGTTCCCTCGATGTGCCATTTTAAAGGCCCCTTGTGATTTCGAATTTGTATAATGCCTCACAATCATCACACACAACATCATCCTGCTATCATCCTTTTTTTCACCACTTCACCAAATCTTCCCCAAACATTAGACTACTGTTCTGTCCCTCCTTCTATTCATTTTCAACTCTCCATTTCGCAGCTTTTCTCTTGTTGAATTAAACTACGACATTGTCCTTTTTGCCTCAGTGGATCAACGTTAACTTTGATCACTGAAGTTACCAAAAGCATGTGGCAGTTGCCGTGTATTTTGCATGCTACAATTAGGCACTGAGGCTTAGGCTACACACTAACGCCAGATACAAATAATGAAAGAAAAACCTGTACCAAACCATATATATGTGAATTGGACAATAATTATACATGTATGGATTTTTAGTTCATTGTTTTCTCTTTATTCAACCCGCCTGCCTTTAGTCCGTGGTTATATCTATCCCACGGATATTACCAATGGGACTGCGGGTTATGAGTTAGCCCACGCATCACTAACACACACACACACACACACACACACACATACACACGCACACACACATATTCCCCTACTCAGATATCCATCCCTTGAGGCTCTGTGGCTTTGATAAATTAAAGATAGTGATGTCTTCTTCATACTGATGTTATATTAATGGTTAGGAACAAACAGAAAAGAGGTCGATTACAGTAATCACACACACACACACACACACACACACACACACACACACACACACACACACACACACACAGTAGAGTACAGTATACAGCAGCAGCGCTGTTGGTTCCTCCTCCATTGTTTTAGACCCAACTCCACTTCATTATTCAGCATTTTTACAGGAAAATATCTGTTGAATCTTTAATTCAGGGCCTTCATTTTCTCTGGGAAATGCTTGTTAAATGTTTAATTCAAGGACTCTTGCTTGCAGAGGGTAATATTTGAGTAATTAATTTGAAGGCCTACGGAGCACGGGGTTGTAGAGTTTGCAGAGCAAATCTGATTCAAGTTTGTAGTCCTCTAAGGTTTTCTGTTAAGTTTATAGTTGTAATGCTTCATTTTCCAGGCAGTTAAATGGGTTGAAAAGCAGTTTGTCTTTTAGAGTTGTAGTTTGAAGAATGACAATAAATTCATTTTTTTTTTATGGTTCTAACACTTTATTTTCACTACTTGAAATGTTTAAGTAGGTGCTATTTCACAGTGAGAAGTTTGTTTTTATCGTTGGTGACTACAATAGCAGGAAGCAGATGCCGGCTGAATCACCTCTGTGCCGGGTATATCCCAGAGTGCTTTGCTAGTGCAATCGCTCCCATTTCAACACGTGGCGGCATCTGGGAGGCACACCAGGATGACGCATTATCTAATTAGCACCAAATTAACAGGCAATTAGACGGCCCGTGTGGAGAGGAGGGAAGAGACGGCGCTAAAGTGTCTTCTGAGGATTGTGGGAAATCACTTCAGAGACTCCATCGGCACCGTGCCCCACTGAGAACAACACGTCACTTAGATACGCAGCACTCTCACACCTGATGTCACAGCCTGACAATTTTTCTACAGATGTAGGATCTTAATTTCAGACAGTTTGCTACAGCAGGAAAATAATCCTACAGCAACAGGAAATGCTAATTCTTATGTGGATTATAATTCATGTCCATTGTTATATAGCTCACAGATTACTGCACCTGTACATAGCCCACCTATAATTTAGCCCAAACAACTACCTCTTTCCCTACTGTATTTAATTTATTTATTTATTTTGCTCCTTTGCACCCCATTATTTTTATTTCTACTTTGCACATTCTTCCATTGCAAAACTACCATTCCAGTGTTTTACTTGCTATATTGTATTTACCTTGCCACCATGGCCTTTTTTGCCTTTACCTCCCTTCTCACCTCATTTGCTCACATTGTATATAGACTTGTTTATACTGTATTATTGACTGTATGTTTGTTTTACTCCATGTGTAACTCTGTGTCGTTGTATCTGTCAAACTGCTTTGCTTTATCTTGGCCAGGTCGCAATTGTAAATGAGAACTTGTTCTCAACTTGCCTACCTGGTTAAATAAAGGTAAAATAAAAAATAAATAAATAAAATATGGGTTGATACATTGTTCGTAAGGGAAAATCAAGGCCTTCCTAAACCTCAAATACACTACACGTTTTAAATGTCCTTCAATTTTAAAGTTCTCCTGCAACAGGGTGATCAAATTAAGATCCTATATATCTATACTTTACTGGAAGAATGTTTCTGTTGATCTAACAGCCTGGTACTTTACTTTGTCCCCTCTAGCAATTATATGTCTATGATGAAAACTAGGCCTGTCATGCAATACAGATGTAGGATCTTAATTTGATCACTCTTTTGTTGCTCTTTTGTTGCAAAGCAGGAAACAGTATTTATTTACTTAACCTTTTTATCAGGGAGTCATACTAAGACCAAGGTCTCTTTTACGGAAAATACACACATAAATATAAATACAAGCAGAAATAAAAACACGGTCATTAAAAAATAAAATACTTTCCTCAGTAATTAGATCCTCAATCAGCTTTCTGAATTGTCCTAGAGGCACCAACACATCACATTTAAGAGCATTTTGAAAACTGTTCCACAAATAAGGTGCAAGAAAACTAAAAGCTGATTTACCTAACTCAGTAGAGACCAAAGGAATTTCCAGTTATTGCAAACGTGTAGTGTATTCAAGTTTTAAAAAGGCATTTAAAGTTTGATATTTCCACTTTAAAATGTCAGACTTGATTTACCCTAATGAAAAATGTTTCAAACCATACAGCAAATGTTCAATAATTATAATCCACGTAATAATTCACATTTCTTGTTGGTGCAGGATCATTTTCCTGCTGTAGCAAACTGGTTCAAATTAAGAGCCTACATCTGTTTAACCAATCTAATATAGATGTCGTGTTTTGGGAGGATAAGGAAAGGTTGGTTTGGGCAGAGTCGAGGCTTGGATTTCTTGTTGAATCTTTTCTCAATTAATTATGTCACGTTCAATTGCCATGCAAAAATCAGCCAATCGGAGAACTTAAAGGATGATTGGCAGGTCGACGACTGAAACTGTTGTTTCTGGGGAGAGTATGTCAGTTGGGAGACTGTCTCTCTTAAGTTTTGCTGAAGTTCAGAACTTTGTTTGATGGTAGCAGTGCATCTATAGGACACTCGTTCCCGTTTAGTGGCCGAACACACAGACACACCTCAGGTGGAATATCTCATCAACTTCTTTCTTCCCTTTTTTCGAATTAATCTGCATGCAAGTATCTTTTGTTCCTTCTCCCACTGTTCTCCCAAGATCCTCCCCAATGTCACGGCTGTGAAGGAAGAAACACCCATTAATATCCTGTGTTCATTAAACACCTTTACAATCCATTTCTACATCTCACAAGGCCTGGGAACAGTGTGGCTGCTCGCTTCTTTTCCTGCTTTAGTCCCTACTTGGGATGCCATAAGTACCCTAACACCAAGACACACAGACAGACAGACACACACACACCTCGGTTCGGGCGGGGTTCTTTATTTCATTAACGGCGACGCACGCCAAAATTCATTATGCCACCCTTCTGTTCCGGTGCGGCCAAGCATGCCGGCTAACGCGCGGAACAAATTTCTCTCTCCCCTCTCCTCCCCCTTTCCTCTCTATTTCCTCCCCCCTCTCCCTCTAATAATTACATTTAGGATGTGATTCACCTGCATCAAAGAGTCCCTGTGCCGCCGCCGTCATGTACCACAACTTCATGATTAGTAATTCATGTTGCACCCAACCTTAGTTTATGACGAGGATGCCCCAAACCACCGCCCTTATGGAAAAAACATAGGAATTTCACGTAAACAAATGATGAACAAATGATGATCTCGTGTGATCACGTGACAAAATGCGAAGCAACATGTGATGACATAAAACTACACGTGACAACATGTTAGCACGTGAGAACATGATCTCGTGAAATAAATGTGACAACATGGGAACGTGATAATATGAAACTACACGTGAAAACCTGATCTCATGTGAAGTACATTTTTAACATGTGTTACTGTTCCATGAGTATGATACTGTTAATGGACAGTATGATGCTGATTATTTGGGAATCAACCTCCCTTGAGATTTGAACTCACAACTTCTTGGTTGCTGGCTACCTGAAGTACCTGCTGTGCCACCAGGTCTGTGGGCAAACTGGAAATTGCCAATATATTTATTGCCAAGAATACACTTTGCACTTTGCAGTAAAAATGACAAGGTATTGCTGTATTCTGACTTTAATTACTGTACAATCTTGTACTGTGACTAGAATTTTGAGTTTCCCTTTAATGGGATCTGAACTCATAACCTCTCAGTCGGCTAGCAACCTGAAATGTCCGTTTACAGTGCAGCTACACCACCAGATCTATGAGCGTGAAAGAGATATGGGCCACATACTTATTGGCAAGAATGAGTTTCTGCACTTTGCTGAAAGCTGCCCAAAATCATGTAAATAAATGCCCTGTGATCACCACCATATCATTCATACTTATTGCTTGGATCAGATAGTAGCACACTTTAAATAATGGTATGGTTAGGGTACACTACAGTGTTGTTCCCTGGGGTACAAAAAGGTCAAAGGTAAACTTCACAGGTACAAATATACTGTAAACTCACATGGTATAGTTTAGTAACTTGTAGGTATAGTGGGCCATTTTTCTACACAATATTTTGAAGATAAGGTATGATTGTCACTAAGCTTTGAAATATAAGTGGGGCAATGTACTGGTGGGGTAAGTTAACATATTTGGGGACATGGTCAAATATACTTTATGTGCATTTGCGCCAATCCTCAGTTTGTGGCTGTAAATTATTTTGACCAGCATGTGCCACTAATGAACACTGTGTTGATCAAAGCCTCGAGCACTGAACATATTTTTAACAATTGGCTGGAAAACCTCAACGCTTCAGGAAGCTTTGTTTCCCCATTTTGTTGACAACATTAGCATCACTTGCTGATTAGCAGCTTACTGTCGCAGCGGCAGCCTATCAGAAGATTGCAGGTGTAGCTTATTGGAGGCGTAGCTTTCAGCTAACCCTTTTTGGTCTCCCATGAGAGGGAATATCATCCCAGTGAATAAAGCTGTCAGTTCTGCAGTCTTATTGAAGGCTGACGTAAGTGGATGTACTAAATGAGAGCCTTACAATACTGCATTATTAGCTTGTCACCATGTCTTTGTAATACCCACTTCCCTACCCAACCATCACGTGAGTGTGATGGATTTGCTACACTTAATTACTGTGAATTTTTTAATTGCAAGTAGTTGACAGTAAGTTACTGAAAACTAAATGTTAACTTCCTGTGAACCAGCCGGCATAAGTTCTGGAAAATGCGCAGTAGCTGCTTCACAGAGGAGCTCGTGATTGGCACAAGCTCTTACATGAATTGCAGAACTGACAGTGTCAAAACGATCGACCTTAATCAACACAATGATAAAACTAGTTAAACCTTCCGACTGACGGTAGGCACAAAGACAACATCATTTCGAACACGCTCCCAAATATGCTAATAAAAGTTTGTTGGTCATTAGCCAATCAGTGTTTCTTAACGAGTTCAAAGTACGTGAGTGCATCCAACTGGAGTTTACGACTTCATGAATGGTAAATTCCCACCTCCCACATGGTTAGGAATGCAGCATTAAATGTAATATATTGGGTAGAAAAATGTACCATTATACTACATTATCCACACATTATACCTCCTATGTGTAGCTCTGAAGGTACCTTTGACCTTTTTGGAAACAAGGGAACAACACTGTACCGTAACGCAGTTACACTTCCTCACTGCCAAAACACCAGCTATGCAGGTGTCAGTATTTAAAACCGTATTATAATCTCCCCCCATAATAATCGAGTCGTGTATTGCTTGATAAATTATGATATATTTTCAAAGAAGTGTGGATCATCATTATTTGGACTGTATAGATTAATGAGCCAAATGTATTCTTGCCAATAAATCTGTGGTCGATCTTTGTCATGGCCACAGACCTACACTAGTGGCAAAGCAGGAAATTCAAGTTGCTAGCATCTAATAGGTTGAGAGTTGAAGTCCCAGGTGTGGTTGTGTCCTATGTGTGTTAACCAATGTTGACGTCAAGTCCATTTAAGTTCCAGTCAATTCATAAAGTAAAATTCCACTTCCTAGGTTTCCAGCATTGAAAATAATTGGAATTAGAATGGCTGTTTACTTCCTGAATACAGTTAGTTGACAAAAAACTGTTCAGCTGTAGAAATACAATAAATGTTCTTTCCACTATTTTCATAGTGTCAACTAAGTAGCCAGTAACTTACTATAAAATAATAAGCACATCTAAAGTATCCTATAAGTTTAAATGTAATTGCAAGTGAGGCATGCCAAGTTAATTTGTAAGATGGGCCCAAAAGTAGCATACCCAAGTGTATTATATAGCAAATATATAGCAAAACACTAGTAGAGTATCTTATAACTGTAGAAATTGACTGTAAAATGTCTAAAAATTCCCACAAAATAAACAGCAATGGCTAACAGTGTAGTTTAATGTTATCACATATTGATCCATAGGATTTCACATGTGGAAAATCACAGGTTTTTGGAACATTTCACGTGACATTTCACATGTGAAAATTAGTCTTTGTAACACTTCACATGTGAAATGTATTTATAATACACCACACACACCGCTGCCTCCACCGCTACCTAGTATAACAGCCAGCCTGGACTAAACACGCCGCTGCCTCCACCACTACCTAGTATAACAGCCAGCCTGGACTAAACACGCCGCTGCCTCCACCACTACCTAGTATAACAGCCAGCCTGGACTAAACACGCCGCTGCCTCCACCACTACCTAGTATAACAGCCAGCCTGGACTAAACACACCGCTGCCTCCACCACTACCTAGTATAACAGCCAGCCTGGACTAAACACACCACTGCCTCCACCACTACCTAGTATAACAGCCAGCCTGGACTAAACACACCGCTGCCTCCACCACTACCTAGTATAACAGTCAGCCTGGACTAAACACACCGCTGCCTCCACCGCTACCTAGTATAACAGCCAGCCTGGACTAAACACACCGCTGCCTCCACCGCTACCTAGTATAACAGCCAGCCTGGACTAAACACACCGCTGCCTCCACCACTACCTAGTATAACAGCCAGCCTGGACTAAACACACCGCTGCCTCCACCACTACCTAGTATAACAGCCAGCCTGGACTAAACACACCGCTGCCTCCACCACTACCTAGTATAACAGCCAGCCTGGACTAAACACACCGCTGCCTCCACCACTACCTAGGATAACAGCCAGCCTGGACTAAACACACCACTGCCTCCGGTACCTAGTTTAACTGCCAGAATAGTGTAGAATAGTCTCTTTCTAGACAGTAACAGTAGAATGGTCTCTTTCTAGACAGTAACAGTAGAATGGTCTCTTTCTAGACAGTAACAGTAGAATGGTCTCTTTCTAGACAGTAACAGTAGAAAAGTCTCTTTCTAGACAGTAACAGTAGAAAAGTCTCTTTCTAGACAGTAACAGTAGAATGGTCTCTTTCTAGACAGTAACAGTAGAATGGTCTCTTTCTAGACAGTAACAGTAGAATGGTCTCTTTCTAGACAGTAACAGTAGAATGGTCTCTTTCTAGACAGTAACAGTAGAATGGTCTTTTTCTAGGCAGTAACAGTAGAATGGTCTCTTTCTAGACAGTAACAGTAGAAAAGTATCTTTCTAGACAGTAACAGTAGAATGGTCTTTTTCTAGGCAGTAACAGTAGAATAGTCTTTTTCTAGGCAGTAACAGTAGAATAGTCTTTAAATGTCCTACCACCCGGCTTCAGTAGCGTTCCAGAAGGGGCTGTGGTCGACCGTGTAGAACGAGGTGTGTAAGGTTGTAATTGCTGCTTGATTTGTGGTCAGGGTGGGTCAGATATCCTGCAGGGAACATGACAGGCTTTTAAAGGCAGAGAAACAGAGGCGAGTCCTGCACCCATTTAACCCAGCTCACCATTCAATGAAAGAAAGATATAAGGTAGAGAGAGGACTGTGTCATAACAAATTCAAGGAGGGGGGGGGGGGGGGGGGGGCTGCGTGCGTGCGTGCGTGTGTGTGTCTGTGTGTGTGTGTGTGTGTGTGCGTGCGTGCGTGTGCAATTGTTAACCAGAGGGAATAAAATAAAACAGGTAGAATAATACTGTGAAGAGAGACAAAAAGACCTTCCAGTCTTTGGGAGTGAGGCCTTAGTGATGGGAACGCGGCCAGAGCATATCGAGCCCTCCCTCTGTGATGTCATAATGAGAGATGAGGAGACAGGGCCGAACAGGAAATAGTGGAGGAAGTGATGGATCTAGCCCAGAGGGCACCAGGTGCTGGGAGACAGAGGGAAAGCTGTTAACACCTCTAAAGCACCACTGTGCTTCACTACTGCTACACTGTGCCACGCTACTGCTACACTGTGCCACGCTACTGCTACACTGTGCTACACTAGTGCTACGCTACTTCTACACTGTGCTACGCTACTTCTACACTGTGCTACGCTACTGCTACACTGTGCTACACTACTGCTACACTGTACTACACTACTGCTGCACTGTGCTACACTGTGCTACGCTACTGCTGCACTGTGCTACACTGTACTACACTACTGCTGCACTGTGCTAAACTGTGCTACGCTACTGCTGCACTGTGCTACACTGTACTACGCTACTGCTGCACTGTGCTACACTGTGCTACGCTACTGCTACACTGTACTACGCTACTGCTGCACTGTGCTACGCTACTTCTATACTGTGTTACGCTACTGCTACACTGTACTACACTACTGCTACCCTGTGCTACGCTACTGCTACACTGTACTACACTACTGCTACCCTGTGCTACGCTACTGCTACACTGTACTACGCTACTGCTGCACTGTGCTACGCTACTTCTATACTGTGTTACGCTACTGCTACACTGTGCTACGCTACTGCTACCCTGTGCTACGCTACTGCTGCACTGTGCTACGCTACTTCTACACTGTGCTACGCTACTGCTGCACTGTGCTACACTACTGCTACACTGTGCTACACTGTACTACGTTACTTCTACACTGTGCTTCACTACTGCTACACT
The DNA here is from genome assembly GCF_013265735.2 of Oncorhynchus mykiss. Classification (NCBI taxonomy): domain Eukaryota; kingdom Metazoa; phylum Chordata; class Actinopteri; order Salmoniformes; family Salmonidae; genus Oncorhynchus; species Oncorhynchus mykiss. Next base: position 22,369,526 of record NC_048586.1, on the reverse strand, counting down.
GTGCTACACTGTACTAAGCTACTGCTGCATTGTGCTACGCTACTGCTGCACTGTACTACACTGTGCTACGCTACTTCTACACTGTGCTACACTGCAAAACACAAAATACTGCAGGGTGGACCAATTTATATAAATTGGCGCTCAAATTGTTTACTTCACAATGATTATTGTAAGTAGAGCATATGGGTAGACATTGTTACATAGTACAAACAACTGTTATATCAGTTCGTAGACTTGGAGCCATGATGCTATTGTCTGTGGCTGTGCAAAATACCCGGGACTAAATGTACTTAATACTCACTCACTTATATTCATTTTTCAACAGTGAAGTTCAATATAGAATCATCTGTGTATGTCAGTATAATGGGTCCTCATCAGTCCATCCCATCCTGAGAAGTGTGTGGCATGACTTGACTAAGCCACTGTGACATTGGTGACAGAGTTCTTGTTAGAGTTGACATGTTAAACATTACCTATAAATCTGTGTAGATTTAGATGGAGATGAGTAAGTGTGTGAAGAGCGAGTGATTGAGAGAGATGGAGAGAGAAGGAAGAGGACAGACACAAAGATGAAGTCCTAGAGAGAGAGATTTACTGAGAGTGTGAGAGAGATACTGAGAAAGAGAGAGAGAGGGAGAGAAAATATAAATGAAAAGACTAATGATCTCCATCTGTCTCGTAAGGCAGGAGGAGAGAGAGAGCGAGAGAGAGAGAGTGTCGTGTATTGGTTTTGGAATGAGAACGAGAGGGAGGCAAACAAACAGTGAAACACAAATCTCCTGACTGGCATCATTGAACTCAGTTGTTAAAGGTTCAACATGACAGCTGGGGGAGAGGAGGGCCTCCTCATCCATCACACCACGCTAATGTTGAACTCTGTTAGTATTCACTGTTTAACACTTAGCATGAGTGCTAGTTTAGCCACAACGTATTTAGCACTGCAGTGTAAGAGCACTTACTTTTTTGCAGGCAGCGCCGTTTCTGAGTGGCTGTTGGGACTTTTGGTGTGTGTGCGTGCGTACGTATGTGTGTTAATGAATCGTCAGTCGAATTCATAGCATAGAGCATAGAGTTCATAGCTGAGACTATTCTCAGCTTCTTTTAGACAGCCCAGTTTAGTTTTTATGGAGGGCAGGATGGATTTTCTCCGGGTCCATGATTGACAGAGCAAAAAAGGAAAGCAGAGAGCATATTCTCTCTCTCTTTCTCTTTCTCTGCCTCTCTCTCTCTCTCTTTGCCTCCTGGGAGTTAATCTTTCCTGAGCCTGTCCCATCATCCTCTAAGACAGACCACCATTTTAGTTTTCTAGCTCCATTTTGCATGTGAGTCTCCTCCTCCTTGCTTATGGAGCAAGAGCTCCAATTAACAAACACGGCACTCCAAGGGGGCTAGAGACTTTAAAAGTGTGTATCGCTTAAGGGTTTTGCTTAGCTGGTGAAAAGAAGATGCACTTTACTCCAAAATAGTTTTGTTAAGTGTTCTTTTAAAGACGGCTGACCTTGAATGAATGATTTTCCTCTAAGTAAAAGAAGTTCCAGTAAGTGTTTTTAAAAACTGTTATTTTCCAATCTTTTTTGGCACTCTTAGAAAAAAAGGTGCTATTCAGAACCTAAAAGGGTTGTTCGGCTGTCCACATAGAAGAACTCTTTGAAGAACCCTTTTTGGTTCCAGGTAGATGGGTACATGGAACCAAAAAGAGTTATCCTATGGGGACATCCAAAGAACCCTTTAGGAAACTTTTTGTACCCTGGCCCGAATTCAACCAATCGCAGATGAAGGCAATTGTTGCAATCAGTATACAATGACAATGTCTGTGAGATGGGCATGCAATGTGTCGGTTTCACAGTTTACAGTACACCTTGTATACAATGTAAACATTCTGAGTGAACCTGCAATGTGGTTCTCATTATCCACACCTCCTAGAAGGGCCCTGGACTACAAACCTGTCTCTCAGGCCCTGAACATTCATTTAGTTTCTGCATTTGTCTAATGAACGACCTTCATCTCTCTCTGCTCTACAGAGGGTGAGGTTTTTATAGATAGTACAGTCCAAATCTAGGATAGTAATTTTGAGCTCCCAGTTGCAAGATAACTTTCCTGCAAATCAGGAAATGTCAAACTTGTAGTTTAAAAAGGCTTCTGAAGATGGTCATTTTTACTTTCAGATTTCAGACTTGATTTTTCCTTACAATAAATGTATCAAACCCTACAAAAATGACCATTCATTATAATCCACATAATATTTCAAATTTCCTGTTGCTGCAGGTTTATTTTCCTGCTGTAGCGACCTGTCTCAAATTAAGACCCTACATCAGTAGAGGCCTAGACTGTATGTACGTATACACACTACCGTATACACACTACCGTTCAAAAGTCACTTAGAAATGTCCTTGTTTTTGAAAGAAAGGCACATTTTCTGTCCATTAAAATGAAATAAAATTGATCAGAAATAGTGTAGACATTGTTAATGTTGTAAATGACGCAGGGTCGCAGAGCAAAACAGACATTTTAATCGTTTTCAGACACTTCATACGATTATGTCTCATTGTCTGACAAAGACCTCTCACCACAGAAGCAGAAGTGCGACATCGGCATATGCGATGGATTGAGATGCATCAAAAGCCCAAAAAACATCTCTAACTTAAACTGTCGGATTTGACGGGATTTGTTTATTATGCTAATTGCCTTTCCGCTGGTGCAGATTTTTTTATTTTTAAGAAATGTAATATGCTTCTATGCATCACTGAAAGGAATGTAAGCCATATGCCGTGGCAGTCTGTAAACAGATCTCAACCCGTATGGGAGATTCTGGAGAGGTGCCTGAGACAGCATTATCCACCACCATCAACAAAACACCAAATCATGGAATTTCTCATGAAAGAATGGTGTCGCATCCCTCCAATAGAGTTCCAGACACTAGTAGAATATATGCCAAGGTGCATTGAAGCTGTTCTGGCTCATGGTGGACCAATGGAATTTTAAGACACTTTATGTTTGCGTTTCCATCCGTTTTGGCAGTTACCTGTAGTTAGACAAGCTAGCTACTCTAACTTGATTGATAGCCTGAAATGACTTCTTGGTAGCTAGTTATGTGGTTGGGAGATTGGGACCCTATATGGGCTAGCTAAAGCCAAACTCATAAAATTGCTAGGTGGCTAGTAATATTACAGAGAAACAACAACAAGGACAAATCTGAGGGGGCTCATTCCCCTGTGCCCCACTGGGGCATGACGCATCTGCATACACACATATACGATTAGTGTCTCTGCATGGCATGCTGGTTGTAATTTGCGAGAAGAACGTTAATCCCGTCTCTCAGCTCCTGTATCCATCTTTCCCCCAACTAGCTCTCACAGTCTCACGTCAGACTTAGATGTCCATCCATGTTTCTCAAACCTCAAATTCCGAACGACACATTTCAAAGTGTTTAATGTTACGTTTAGGAATTAACTCCGAATTTTTAAGGTTAGGGTTAAGTTTAGGCATTAACTCAGCAACCTCAGACATGGATGGACATCGAATACAGTACAGAGGTGTGTCACGGGTGACCTGGCTGCTTTCTCCATAGGTTATGTGTGTGTGTGTGTGTGTGTGTGTGTGTGTGTGTGTGTGTGTGTGCGTGCGTGCGTGCGTGCGCGTGCGTGTGTGTCCTGGTGAGATAGCCACATATTATCAACTAAGTCTCTGCATATTTTTGCATTATGCATCTGTTTGCCTATCTCTTTTCAGGCCCTCTATCACTCTCTTCCTCACTCTTTATCTCCTTACTCCCTCCCTCCCTTCCTTACTCCCTCTCTCCCACCTGTATATACTCTTTACAGTGTTATCAGGTAGTAATGGCTCCTGTATCTCTGCTCCACTGATGTGCTATCTGAAGCAGACAGGAAGCCGGGTCTGGGAGGGGATTGGGGAGCGCCGAACGGTTGGTTGTCTGTTAGTGTTGTCTTCCAGCAGTAGTTTTAAGCTGCAGCTCTGCATTATTGAACGTCTCCATGTTGTCTGTGAGCTGGCCCCTAATGGAAGCACAGTGTCATGTACAAGAGGTACCGCAGTTGAGGTGGACTTAAACACACACACACATTCAAATACCATACAGGACACAGCGAGAGGGAAGAACGAGAGGTACTGGGAGGCAGAGAGAGAGATGGCGAGGAAGAAGGAGGGCATAGAGAGAGAGCAGAACATTTGAGGGAGAAAGAGCAAGGTTCGGAGCTGAGAGAGTAAGAGAAATGGAGAGAGCACATAGCATACACCCACATTCAGCCTGTCAATATGTCAATAGTGTCATCAGCAGTAGAGAACACAGGGAGACTGGTGGTATTGCAGTGGCCAGGGATTGAATTGGGCCAGTTGAGCCCCAGCACCTAAGGAACAAATGAGTGCCAGGCGGGGCTGAGCCCCGGGACCTACGATCCAAATGAGAGCCAGGTGGGGCTGAGCCCCAGCACCTACGATCCAAATGAGAGCCAGGCGGGACTGAGCCCCAGCACCTACGATCCAAATGAGAGCAAGGCGGGACTGAGCCCCAGCACCTACGATCCAAATGAGATCAAGGCGGGGCTGAGCCCCAGCACCTACGATCCAAATGAGAGCCAGGCGGGACTGAGCCCCAGCACCTACGATCCAAATGAGAGCCAGGCGGGACTGAGCCCCAGCACCTACGATCCAAATGAGAGCAAGGCGGGGCTGAGCCCCAGCACTTACGATCCAAATGAGAGCCAGGCGGGGCTGAGCCCCAGCACCTACGATCCAAATGAGAGCCAGGCGGGGCTGAGCCCCAGCACCTACGATCCAAATGAGAGCCAGGCGGGCCTGAGCCCCGGTACCTTCCATTGTGCCAATTTTGCCTTCAACAATATCTATTGAAAATCAAGTCAGAATAATGGTAATGTACCACGTGTCGCCCGCCCCATGTCATCAAAACATAAGAGACTCTCTGTTCAAGCACTTTTCTGACTGCTCACACAGGCTGCACCACCAAAAAGAAGTCCAACACACCCCCCAAAAAATGGAACATGAACAAATATTTGTGCCTAGGCTTACTTTGAAGCGTTTTGTTACATTTGTTCACGTTGCGTACGTACAAGGTAGACAGTGGCCAAATGTGACATGGGTCATTATATTTTGGGGACATTCAAGTCATCAATATGTTGCTAACTAGCAACAAGATAATGTTTAGAGTTTGTGATCAAATTATATTTTAGATGGTGTCAGCATAATTGTATTTCATTTATATTGGGATAGATTGTCCTTTTAAAAACTCACCAGAACTGACCTTCTCACAGTCATTCTAAAAACAAATATGATAGGCCCCATTGCAAACTTTGACACCTCTGCTAAAAAATGCTGACCAATGATTGATGTTTTTGTGTTAAAGCCTGCGCATTTAAAATGAAGTGAGAGTTTGAATATGTTTGATATGTTTGAATATGAAAAGTCACTCCACTGGAATTGTCACGCCCTGACCTGAGAGAGCCTTTTTATGTCTCTATTTCAGTTTGGCCAGGGTGTGATTTGGATGGGCATTCTATGTTTTGTTTTCTATGTTTCTTTATTTCTATGTTTTGACCAGTTATGGTTCTCAATCAGGGACAGCTGTCTATCGTTGTCTCTGATTGGGAATCATACTTAGGTAGCCCTTTTTCCCTCCTTTCAGCGTGGGTAGTTAACTTTGTTAGTGACACTATAGCCCTGTTAAGCTTCATGGTCGACATTTTATATCAATAAAAGAAAATGTACGCTCACCACGCTTGGTCCTTGGTCCGCTTCTTACGACACCCGTGACAGAACTACCCACCACCAAGGGACCAAGCAGCGTGGCCAGGAGGAGCAGGGATCCTGGGCCCGGGAGAAGAGAGAATGGAGGACATCTTGGACATGGGAGGAGGTTATGGCAGTGGACAAGACCCTGCCATGGAAACAGGATGAAGTAGCGAGGGAGGAACGACTTCGCTGCAACGGAGCAGGCACGAGAGGCAGCCCCAAAACATTTTTTGGGGAGGAACACGGGGAGTTTGGCTGATTCAGGTTGGAGACCTGAGCCAACTCCCCGTGCTTACCGTGGCGAGCGTCGTACTGGTCTGGCACCATGTTATGCGGTGGCGCGCACGTTGTCTCCAGTGCACGTTCATAGCGTGGTGCGGCTAGAGTGGGCATCCAGCCAGGTCCGAGGGTGCCGGCTCAGCGCATCTGGCCGCCAGTACATCTCTACGGCCCAGGATATCCTGCGCCAGCTCTGCGCACTGTGTCTCCGGTGTCTCTGCACAGCCCAGTGCGTCATGTGTCTGCGCCCCGCACGTGCCGGGCCAAAGTAACCATCCAGCCAGGACGGGTTGTGCAGGCTCTACGCTCGATACCTCCAGTGCACCTCCACGGCCCAGTATCATGTGCCCGCTCCCAGAACCAGGCCTGCTGTATGTCTTCCCAGCCTGGTGACTCCTGTGCCTGCTCCCAGAGCCAGGCCTCCTGTGTGTCTCTCCAGCCCAGTGATGATCCATGGCAAGAAGCCTCCAATGATGATCCAGGGCAAGAAGCCTCCAGTGATGATCCAGGGCAAGAAGCCTCCAGTGATGATCCATGGCACGAAGCCTCCAGTGATGATCCATGGCACAAAGCCTCCAGTAAGGAGTCATGGCACGAAGCCTCCAATGACGGCCTCCAGTCCGGAGCCTCGAGCACCAGCCTCCAGTCCGGAGCCTCCAGCAACGGGCCTCCAGTCCAGAGCCTCCAGCGACAGACTTCAGTCCGGAACCTCCAACGAGGGTGCCCAGTCCGGGGCCCGCAGGGTTGGGTTACCTATTCCGGGGCCCGCAGTGGGGGTGCCCAGTCCAGGGCCCGCACCGAGGGTGCCCAGTCCGGGGCCTGCAATGAGGGTGCCCAGTCCGGAGCCCACAGAGAGGGTCCCCACACCAGATGCGCCACCAAAGCGGGGTGAGCCATAGGTTCGAGCGGGGTCTACGTCCCACACCAGAGCCGCCACCGTGGATAGATGCCCACCCGGACCCTCCCCTATAGGTTCAGGTTTTGCGGCCGGAGTCCGCACCTTTGGGGGGGAGGGGAGGGGGGGGGGGGTACTGTCTCACCCTGACCTGAGAGAGCCTTTTTATTCTGTGTTTTGTTTTCTATGTTTCTTTATTTCTATGTTTTGGCCGGGTATGGCTCTCAATCAGGGACAGCTGTCTATCGTTGTTTCTGATTGGGAATCATACTTAGTTGTCTTTGTTAGTGGCACTATAGCCCTGTTAAGCTTCACGGTCATTCCTTTGTTTTGTTGGCGACATTTTATATCAATAAAATAAAATGTACGCTCACCACGCTGCACCTTGGTCCACTTCTTACGACTCCCGTGACAGGAATGCCTTCATCTGAGCATTACACAGAAATCACATGGTATTTGGTTGAGAAGGAATGGGGTAAACAGCTGCCAATTATAGCAGTTTATTAATTAGGAGCATGTAGTGTGCTGTCATGTGCTTTTGTTGTATATTGTTTAATTTATTCCATTATAGACCTCCCCTCGTGTGCAACCATGAACTACTACCCCACCCAATCCCAATTAAACCTCTGTTTAAAGGCCTACGTGTTTGTCCCAAACATGATATGAGAGGGAAAGGATAGAAGAGGATAAGAGAGAAGGAAGATGTTAGAGAGAGGTATACAGACTTCCTTGTCCTTCCATGCATTCTCCCCTGCTGGGTCTCCAGCAGTGTCTCACTGTTCAGCAACATGCAACAACACTCCCCAGTGATTATTTCACTCACACACACTTATTTTTACACATCTGAACACACACCTCTCCCAGTGACCCCAGACTCACATGTACATTTCTGTTACACATCTTAACAGGCGCACCACCCCTGAGGAGTTGATACACAGGCAGACACACACACACACTTTCTCTAGATTGTAGAAACACAGATGCACACGCATGAATGCACACTTACCAGGCACACCGCTCCTGCCCAGACCATATCACACACACACACACATACATACATACACAAATATTCTCACACTCAAACAGGCACGGAAATGTAGCAGGCCTGTAGCTAACCTCCAGCAATCATACATGCCCTCTCGCACAAACACTCAGACACACACACTCCTGCATGAATACACATTCAACAGGTCTCGTGCTCCTCCTTGGTTGAGAGAACCCATGCCTTCTGCTGCTCTATGAAGAAATGCACGTTACCAAACTGGGTGGTAGAGAAATGCTCCTCAACAACAATCTCTTTCAGCCATTTTGTAGGCTATTTTATGAATTACTAGTTTTAGGGGAGGTCTGTGTTGTTTGAGCTACGTGTACTGTAGGAGTTAACTCTAGGTAACTTAAAAGCATCCTGAGAAATTACTCTAATTTGAGTTTAGATTGGAACATATAGCATGTAGAGAATTAGAGCATATGACACTTTATACAAAGGGTGGGTTAAATCCTTTCATCTTCTCTTCCAGTCCTCTATCTCATACCTCGTTATTATGTAAACAATGGACCCATTAAAACTGATCCTCATTAATTTCAAATAGCTTTCACTTTCCATCACTGCTTAATTTTAACTTATTTTTTATGTGCCAGAATTACTTTCTGAAACTGAGTACAAATGTAGATGTCCTAAATGATGAGTCGTATAACATTAACATTGTTTTGAAACACTTAACACATTTCTGGAAACTGAGATTTAATTTAGCTCACTCGAAGTAAAAAGAGACAGCAGGAGTTGAAACTGTAGAACCCAGTTCCTACATTTAAATATAAAAATTGATTTTTTCAAATAAAAGTATGCTACATTTTATCTCTAGGACCCTCAGGATGGCAAATCAGAGCAAGATTACTGAATATAAGTACATGATTTACCTTCAGAGGTGAATGTATCAAACCAGTTGCCGTGATAAAAGTGTTTTGTTGTTGTGCACTGTCCTCAAACAATAGCATGGTATGTTTTCACTGTAAACTGGACACCGCAGTTAGATTAACAATAATTTAAGCTTTCTGCCCATATAAGACATGTCTATATCCCGGAATGTTGGCTGTTGTTTACAACGTCATTCTAGTCACATTAGTGCACGTTAGCAACAGAAAAACAACCAAACAAATACATTATCCTACAGACATGTAGTACACCATACACAGTTTGACAATATATACTTTTAGTGTATAATATACAAGGGGTGGGTCTAATCCTGAATGCTGATTGGTTAAAACCGTATTCCAGCCAGTGTCTATTCCACAAGTTACCACCGGTTAAATCTGTGACGTTAAAATGCCTATTTACTCTGTTCCATCTGACTGCTCAATCCACTGTCTCATCAGCCCAGCCAAGCAATTTAGAAACTTGATCTCCACTATAAAAAGCATCTAGACATTATCTCACATTTCTTTTAGTGTAATATTTAGTTTTCAACGGCGGAGATTTGTATAAACCTTGCTGTCTCTCCAATATTTTCAATATTGTTTCAATATTCATATTCGATCTCCAGCTGACCAATAGTAATGAACATGTTGGGAGTCTGGACGAGACAGACATGCAGGCAGCGTTTCTCAGCCAGTCGAAATCATGAATCAGCTGGCAACATTGTTATGGATATGTACAAAGAAATTGAAAAAAAGGTCCAACGAAACGAAGTGCAGCTAGTTTGCAGTCTTTCCAGCTTCAGTTTGAATTTATTGTGTTACCTGTGTTATTGGCTAGCTCCTCTGAACAAATGTTCTATGCCTGGCGAAATTGCGCCTCATTAGCTCATTGTTATGGATGTCCAGTATCCAAATAAATGTCACTAGAAAACAGCTTAAACAAATGCAAATGTTGCTACTTTGCTATTATTCTAGCTGCAATTTTTGATGTGACCGTAAGTTAGCCGTAGTTGGCTAGGTAGCAAGCAAGGGATAAGAACATTGCCAGCCAGTATGTCAATGGAACATTTAGAACGAATGGGTTGCATCCATAGATACAGAACAAAATTACTGAACAACTGGGTCTCTAGCAAACAAACCGGTAACTAGCAAACAAAACAACCTGCCGACTTGGGTAGTAACCCTAGATTTGTATCGGGACTATATCTTGTGGAAGGCTGAAATAGTTTAATAAATTAATTTTTTTTAAATTATGAAAATATGTCAATCATTATTTGAATATGAGACCGACTGGCTCGATTCGGTCTTATGTAGCAACATTTGAAATTGTGTTTTTTACATTGGATAAAAGCAGAGGCTCAGATATACAAAATGGTATATCATACACTACAGTTGAGGAACAATGGGAAAGTCATTTGAAAGTTGCTAAACTTGTAACCTCACTTTTGAGAAAATTAACCTTGAATATTTTGGTACACCTACTGGAGAGCTCTTCTTTGTCTACACCCATTTATCATCGTTCACACCCTAAAGCCTTAGCCCCACCCATCTCTTTAAGGATTCACATGTGAGACCATGTACTCAACAACCAAGGATTTCAAGACTAAAGGCTGGTTTATGATCTGGAGTGCCAGAGTGCGCTCTGGGCGTTCATAAACTCAAAGCGCTGTCAGATTGTCCATTCGTTAATCAGAGCATTTTGCTCTCGTAGCGTTCAGAGCACACACTGTACGCTCTGGCCGAGGAATAGGGTTGATCCATGTATTCTGACCTAACAACAGCAGTCAAGTACCCAAGCTGACTGGCTAACATTGGCTAGCTTGCTAGCTACATCCAGACACAAATGAGACAACAGCCCACTCTGACCATTTTACTCTGGTTAGGCTGTTTTTATGTTATCCAGAGCATTGGTGACTGCAACTGTGCTGCTGGCAATAATTGAATTACGCTTTTTTTCCAACGTTCACTGACACCGGCCATATTCAACGGGTGTTGAGCATTCAGAAATGTGTCAGTTATTCTGCGCTCTGGCATACTCAGACGACAGTGTTCTGAAATCGGAGTAGATAGCCAGTGCAAATTTACCAGCTACGTCTATCGACAGATGTCGCATTGACATCATGAAGATTCTATTGAAATGGTTACTTGCATAGTGGAGTCTTTTGTTTAGACATGTAACTAGTTAGCTAAACAATGAACCAAAGTCCCAACTCATAACGTTACAACAGTTAGCTGCAGGGAGCTAAATAACAAGGTTTAATGTTAGCTAGCTAACATTAGGCTAGAACTACAATGCAAATGGCTCTGAGATACTAATACAACTACACAGATCATACACTAGCGAGCCAGCCAGCTAACGTTATCTTGTAGCTAACAGTACACTTTAACTTGAAATGTAAGCGACTTTCTCGACTTCATCCCGGGCCTAACAACATCCGTGCCAATATGTCCTCCAAACACCGGCTTCACTGGCATTAGGATAAGTTTAATGTATTGAGACTGTGTAAGGAAGGATGGTAGAGCTTATTGGACTGAGCTGTCAGCTCTGTAGATGTAAGGGGCAACCGAATGTCTGTACACACACACACACACACACACACACACACACACACACACACCTGCTGAGATGGCAGAATCACAGCAAACTCTGGCAAACAATACAACGTGTTGTCTCTTAGTCCCTCTCCCCTCTCTCTCCATTTCTCTCTCTCTTTCTCGTTCTCTCTCTCCTTTTCTCCCTGTCTCTCTCTATTTATTTATTTACTTATTTTAATTTCACCTTTATTTAACCAGGTAGGCTAGTTGAGAACAAGTTCTCATTTACAACTGCGACCTGGCCAAGATAAAGCAAAGTAGTTTGACACAAACAACACAGAGTTACACATGGAATAAACAAACATACAGTCAATAATAAAGTAGAAAAGAAAGTATATACAGTGCCTTGCGAAGTATTCGGCCCCCTTGAACTTTGCGACCTTTTGCCACATTTCAGGCTTCAAACATAAAGATATAAAACTGTATTTTTTTTGTGAAGAATCAACAACAAGTGGGACACAATCATGAAGTGGAACAACATTTATTGGATATTTCAAACTTTTTTAACAAATCAAAAACTGAAAAATTGGGCGTGCAAAATTATTCAGCCCCCTTTAAATTAATACTTTGTAGCGCCACCTTTTGCTGCGATTACAGCTGTAAGTCGCTTGGGGTATGTCTCTATCAGTTTTGCACATCGAGAGACTGACATTTTTTCCCATTCCTCCTTGCAAAACAGCTCGAGCTCAGTTGGAGTTGGATGGAGAGCATTTGTGAACAGCAGTTTTCAGTTCTTTCCACAGATTCTCGATTGGATTCAGGTCTGGACTTTGACTTGGCCATTCTAACACCTGGATATGTTTATTTTTGAACCATTCCATTGTAGATTTTGCTTTATGTTTTGGATCATTGTCTTGTTGGAAGATAAATCTCCGTCCCAGTCTCAGGTCTTTTGCAGACTCCATCAGGTTTTCTTCCAGAATGGTTCTGTATTTGGCTCCATCCATCTTCCCATCAATTTTAACCATCTTCCCTGTCCCTGCTGAAGAAAAGCAGGCCCAAACCATGATGCTGCCACCACCATGTTTGACAGTGGGGATGGTGTGTTCAGGGTGATGCGCTGTGTTGCTTTTACGCCAAACATAACGTTTTGCATTGTTGCCAAAAAGTTCAATTTTGGTTTCATCTGACCAGAGCACCTTCTTCCACATGTTTGGTGTGTCTCCCAGGTGGCTTGTGGCAAACTTTAAACGACACTTTTTATGGATATCTTTAAGAAATGGCTTTCTTCTTGCCACTCTTCCATAAAGGCCAGATTTGTGCAATATACGACTGATTGTTGTCCTATGGACAGAGTCTCCCACCTCAGCTGTAGATCTCTGCAGTTCATCCAGAGTGATCATGGGCCTCTTGGCTGCATCTCTGATCAGTCTTCTCCTTGTATGAGCTGAAAGTTTAGAGGGACGGCCAGGTCTTGGTAGATTTGCAGTGGTCTGATACTCCTTCCATTTCAATATTATCGCTTGCACAGTGCTCCTTGGGATGTTTAAAGCTTGGGAAATCTTTTTGTATCCAAATCCGGCTTTAAACTTCTTCACAACAGTATCTCGGACCTGCCTGGTGTGTTCCTTGTTCTTCATGATGCTCTCTGCGCTTTTAACGGACCTCTGAGACTATCACAGTGCAGGTGCATTTATACGGAGACTTGATTACACACAGGTGGATTGTATTTATCATCATTAGTCATTTAGGTCAACATTGGATCATTCAGAGATCCTCACTGAACTTCTGGAGAGAGTTTGCTGCACTGAAAGTAAAGGGACTGAATAATTTTGCACGCCCAATTTTTCAGTTTTTGATTTGTTAAAAAAGTTTGAAATATCCAATAAATGTCGTTCCACTTCATGATTGTGTCCCACTTGTTGTTGATTCTTCACAAAAAAATACAGTTTTATATCTTTATGTTTGAAGCCTGAAATGTGGCAAAAGGTCGCAAAGTTCAAGGGGGCCGAATACTTTCGCAAGGCACTGTATACATTGTGTGCAAATGAGGTGAGATAATGGAGGTAAGGCAATAAATAGGCCATGGTGGCGAAGTAATTACAATTTAGCAATTAAACACTGGAATTGTAGATGTGCAGAAGATGATGTGCAAGTAGAGATACTGGTGTGCAAAGGAGCAAGATAAATAAATAAATACAGTATAGGGAGGAGGTATTTGGATGGGTTATTTACGGATGGGCTATGTAGAGGTGCAGTGATCTGTGAGCTGCTCTGACAGTTGGTGCTTAAAGCTAGTGAGGGAGATGTCTCCCCAGCTTCAGTGATTTTTCAGTTCGTTCCAGTCATTGGCAGCAGAGAACTGGAAGGAAAGGCGGCCAAAGAAAGAATTGGCTTTGGGGGTGACCAGTGAGACATACCTGCCAGCGCGTGCTACAAGTGGTTGCTGCTATGGTGACCAGTGAGCTGAGATAAGGCGGGGCTTTACCTAGCAAAGACTTGTAGATGACCTGGAGCCAGTGTGTTTGGCGACGAGTATGAAGCAAGGGCCAGCCAACGAGAGGGTACAGGTTGCAGTGGTGGGTAGTATATGGGGCTTTGGTGGCACTGTGATAGATGGCACTGTGATAGACTGCATCCAGTTTGTTGAGTAGAGTGTTGGAGGCTATTTTGTAAATGACATCGCCGAAGTCGAGGATCGGTAGGATGGTCAGTTTTACGAGGGTATGTTTGGCAGCCTGAGGGAAGGATGCTTTGTTGCGAAATAGGAAGCCGATTCTATATCCTCCTCCGGTTGCTAATTGTTTTCCTCTACCTGGTAAAAAAAAACTTATGTCAGTAGGATGATGTGTATTGACTTTGCTGAAGGTTCAAAGTATCCTAACAAAGTGCTCCACTCTGGAATTACACATTCAGGGACAAATCAAATCAAATGTTATTGGTCACATACACATGGTTAGCATTCCCATAATGAATGAGTGCTGTACCTGGGAGTTAATGAAGGATTCTTGGTATTCCTTGGGAAGCGAGCAGGGGGAGTGGGGCAGGAATAGATCTATCCAGGAAGTGGCTCCTAATGATATGTCTCTTTTCTCATTTCAGTTTGATATGGATTAATAAAACATCTCAGATGGCATGAGTCTGGCTGGGTATCAGATGACCCTCTATTCACCATATATTAATCCAGGCTATCGGCCAGAGACACACTACACTAGGGGGTTATTTGGACTCAACCTCTATAGGAATGTTCACAGGCTCAAACACACAAGGATGTTGCTTCTCCGTAGGCAGACGTTCAGGAGAGACCGAGGGTATCAGTGTATCAGTGTTTGGCATTTCATATATCAGCATCTAGAAGACGCCCTTTGGAAGGCCGGCCCACCTCACCTCACCCAGTCATGGTAACATTTCCTTTTGGAGTGAGCCGTAAAGCGAAGAGAAGGACTTGGCCTTGCATCTATTATTATTACATGATAAGGAATACAATCGCAGCTGATTCCTATCTCGGCCAAGGCCAAACTCATTTGCATCATCAGCATCACATCCCCCTGCAACAGGACATCTTTGGAAACTGTTATGGGGAGATAAAGAGGGGATATTACAGCTGACGTTTTCACCTCTTCACCCCTCCATTCTCCCTGTTCAGCTGGTCAGTCTAATTACCTGGGCTACAGGACAGCACAGCCTTGCATTCAGGACCTCACAGGATTGTGTGTGCGTGCGTGCGTGCGTGTGCGCGTGCGTGCGTGTATTTTCTATGTCTTGGCCTACCAACTTTCTAAACTGCAGTCTCTACATCGATATGTGGGAGTAATTCCATTCTATGCATCTCTCATTTTCATTTGTTTTCTTTTTTTTCACTTTTGTCACCAATTTGCTAGTAGTGCGTTCCCACAAATCTCCCAGCAGCCGCAGTCTTGACGGTGAAAAGCCCAATGATCCGAGCATTCCAGCTTCGTTCGTAATTTATTCATTTGCTGTTTCCCCACAGTCACTCACCCGCAATAAGCCGTCTGAAAAGTCCAGCGAACATTTTCTCTGCCGAGCAAAAATGGGATTGTGGATGACTGATCACAAATCTTATATCCATTGTCCCGCTCTGTGTTAATACACACAGGTCTGCACGCACCGTCTATCTCTCTCTCCCTCACACACATACGCATACATTTGCATGCGCACAAAGCTACACACACTATATCCATGGAGTCCCACTGTGCGCACACACACACACACACACACACACACACACACATGCACGACTTATATCCATAGAATCCCACACTGCTAAAGGTTACTACAAGCTTCACTCTGTTGATCTACGTGCATGTGGATGGAGTGGGATTTTTGGAGTAGCGGACACCTTTTGGTAAAATGATATCCTCCCCAGTCCCAGTCCCACTCCCAGTCCCACTCCCACTCCAAGTCCCAGTCCAAGTCCCAGTCCCTATCCCAGTCCCAGTCCAACTCCAAGTCCCAGTCCCAGTCCCACTCCCACTCCCAGTCCCACTCCAAGTCCCAGTCCCACTCCAAGTCCCAGTCCCAGTCCCACTCCAAGTCCCAGTCCCACTCCCAGTCCCACTCCAAGTCCCAGTCCCAGTCCCACTCCAAGTCCCAGTCCCAGTCCCACTCCAAGTCCCAATCCCACTCCCAGTCCCACTCCAAGTCCCAGACCCACTCCAAGTCCCAATCCCACTCCCAGTCCCACTCCAAGTCCCAGTCCCACTCCCAGTCCCATTCACAAGAGGGCGTTAGCAAAGTTTTTTATTTTTGTCTTTTAATTTTGTGAAAGGAATGATCAGTCGCCTTCCCTTGTTGCTTTTAGCTAGCTGCCTTTAGCCTGGCTAAAAACATAGCAAGCTAGCTAGCTTCCCACATCTCCATGTGTAACAATCTGATTTATAATTTTAAAAAATATGCCAAGACAAATGTTCTTATTCTTGCCAATATAAGCTAAAACATTATCCCAGTTTGAGATTCATTCCCATATCATCTAAACATAGAACTTCATCATGTTTTGATCAGGGAGAAAACATTACATGGTTACCTAATAGGCTACAGCAGGCTCTATCCTTTCACAATCGCCTGTTGTCACTAGTTATTACTTTTAAACAAAATACTTTTGAAACAACTGTGGGAAGCATTGGAGTCAACTTGGGCCAGCATCCCTGTGGAACGCTTTCCACACCTTGTAGTGTTATGTTTTGTACACTCAGTATTCACATTTATGTTTTCTTATGTAATTCCATGCAAATTATGCCTGATTCAAGCTACTAAACTGGAACATAAGTGTAGTAAAACAAACCTAGAGAGACAGTCATATCCACTTAACTGGTACAAGCTCCTCAACTTGATAGCTTGCAGCATTCATTTGAAAGCAAATACTTATAGGAACTTTTTCAATGTTGGAGATCTTCAGGGAGTAATGGATGGCGCTCTGTATTTCCTGAGATGAGTTGTGGTGCCGCTGTTGCTGCAGCAGTCACAAAGACAGACCTGTTGACACATCAATGAGATGGTGAATCATCAGTTATCGAATATCGGACACCAAGCACACTCATCACGATAGACGTGCCTAAACACACTTATATAGGCATGCACACACACACACGCACACACGTATGCACACACACACACGCAAACACGCATGCACACACGCATGCACCCACGCACACACGCTCACACAAAAATACCTATACATGCATAAAGACAAACATTTTATATTTCACTGAAAGTGTGTGTCACAGGTCACAGGAAGTAGCGTCTAGAAGAAGTGTGTGGGTTGAGAGTGTGTGGGATCTCCTATCTGCCTCCTCACTGTGTGTGTGTGGTAATAAAGTGTTTTCTTGGTCTTTGCTGTACTGATAAAGGCTGGGTTTTCCCTACTGCCCTCTCCTGGTCTCCATGGCGATTGATGGTGATTGTGTTTCCTCTTTGTCCTTTTCCGGCACAGGCACTTATTCTCTTTCTCTATGTGTCTCACTCTCTCTGCGTGTCTCTGTTTGTGTGTGTCTCTCTCCTCTCTCTCTCTCTGTTCAAATTCTGTTTCTTTTATACCCCCTCCGACCTCTTCCCTCCGTCCATCTTTTCAGGACAGGTTTTCATATCCATGTGAGCCTTCTTGGCTAAACAACCAGTTTTTCTAATTTCTTCCCTTCATTTCGTGGCTGTGTTAGTGCGGTGTCTGAGGCAGATCAGTGTTTTCTGGGTTATGAGTCTGTTCCAAGCCTCCCTCACTCTCTCTCTGTTTAAATGGCGTCTCCAACTGAATCCACATAATTAATGTATTTCTCCATAAAGAAATGGTAATTAAAGTAATGAGATTTTCAGAGTCAAATGTAGCATGCCAAGGAAGGAGAGGAGCACGTTGCTCTAGTGTGTGTGTGTGTGTGTGTGTGTGTCTGTTGTCACTCACTCACTCTCTCTCTCTCTCTCTCTCTCTCTCTCTCTCTCTCTCTCTCTCTCTCTCTCTCTCTCTCTCTCTCTCTCTCTCTCTTTCCCTCTCTTTCCCTGTCTCTTTCCCTCTCTCTCTCTATCCCTCTCATATTCTGTCCTCGTGTCTCTACTTTAGTTTACTCACCACATGATTAGCTATAGGATCACCAGTCGTGTAATTATGTACGAAGCGGTTTGATATTTAATTAGAATGGTATGAGTATCCAGTGTAATTGGTGCTGTGTGATTACCTGTTAACAATGTAAACACTCATGTCTAAGAGCCCGTGACCGCCCCTCTCCAACCAACGTCAGACAACCCACCCACTCACACATTAAGTACATTAACCCTGACACATTCAGCACATACACACACTCACACAGCTGTGCTCTACACACATACATACACACAACAACATGATATACACACACAAACAAACACACATACATACCTATGTCTTTCACCCACCCACAAATACACATATATTATCGACCCACACATACACACAACTTCGATGTACACACCAGGTTTTAATGTCCGGTGCACAAGTACAGTGAAATGCCTTTCTTGCAAACTCCAAACCCCACAATGCAGTAATCAATATCAATGTGGCACTAAAAATATCATAAGGTAGAACCAGAACACACAAGACATTTTAAATGAGAAATAAGAAGAACACTAGAAAGTAAGAAGCTGTACAGTATATACAGGGTCAGTTCCAATACCATATTTACAATGTGCAGGGATATTGCAATGATAGAGGTAGATATGTATGTATAGGGGTAAGGTGACTAGGCATCAGGATATATGAAAAACAGAGTAGGAGCAGCATAAAGTATGATTGTATGTGAGTGTGTGTATTTGTGTGTTGGATTCAGTATAAATATGTGTGCATGTTATGCGTGTTGGAGTGTCATTTCCACATCCTGTAAGTGTGCAAAGTGACAGTGAAAAAATACATTAAAATACAAGGATCAACTCAGATAGTCCTTGTGGCCATTCTGTTAGCTATTTAGCAGTCTTATGGTTTGAGGATAGAAGCTGTTCAGGAGCCTGTTGGTGTCAGACTTGATGCATCGGTACCACTTGCCATGCTGACGCAGAAAGAACAGCCTATGGCTTGGGTGGCTGGAGCCTGACTATCTTCCGAGCCTTCCTTTCACTCCGCCTGATCAAGAGGTCCTGGGTGGCAGGGAGCTTGGCCCCAGTGATGTACTGGACTGTCCACACTGCCCTCTGTAGCGCCATGCGATAGAGGGCAGTGGTGTTGCCATACCAAGTAGTGATGCAGCCAGTCAAGATACTCACAATTGTGCAGCTGTATAACTTTTTTAGAGGAGTTGAAGGCCCGTGCCCAACCTTTTCAACTTCCTGAGGGGGGAAGAGGCGCTGTTGCGCCTTCTTCACGACTGTGCTGTGTGAGTGGACCATTTTAAGTGATTTGGACACCTAGGAACTTAAATGAGTGGTGTTAGCAAGTTTTTTCCAATGTTAGGCTACTGTGTACCCATTGTACATAAGCGTGATGAGAAGAGGTGATGATGATTGAACCATACTATACTCCTAGTAGTAAGACTCTGATGTTACTGCATCAATAGTAACATCAGCTTGGAATTATGTAACTCCACAAACACAGCCAGACAGAACCAAAGCAATGCTCCCAAATAGCAGCAGAGAGAGAGTGAGAGCGAGAGAGAGCGAGAGAGAGAGAGAGAGAGAGAGAGAGAGGAAGCGATTGAGAAGTACAGAAAGAGAGAGAGAGAGAGAGGAAGCGATTTAGAAGTACAGAAAGAGAGAGAGAGAGAGAGAGGAAGCGATTGAGAGGTACAGAAAGAGAGAGAGGGAGAGAGAGAGAGAGAGAGAGAGAGAGAGAAAGAGAGGAAGCGATTGAGAAGTACAGAAAGAGAGAGAGAGAGAGAGAGAGAGAGAGAGAGAGAGGAAGCGATTGAGAGGTACAGAAAGAGAGAGAGAGAGGAAGCGATTGAGAAGTACAGAAAGAGAGAGAGAGAGAGGAAGCGATTGAGAAGTACAGAAAGAGAGAGAGAGAGGGGGGTGGGGTTGGTAATAAAGCTAAAGATAGGGGCCCACTGAGGACAGTCTGAGGAGCAGACGTTAATGAAGGACTAACGAACTGCCCTGAGTAAAAACCCAGCACAGCACCACTCCACACACACAACAATGTAATTAGTCTTCGGTTTGTGTGTGTGCATGTGTGTATCTCATTTTTACTCTTTCATAACTTACTTAGAAGTTGTTCCAAATGTAAAATGTCAAAGTGTTTAAGGTTAAGTTCAGGCATTAACACTGAATGGTTAATGTAAGCATAAAGGTTTGGGAACAAAATCTAAAAAGCCTCTTTATATCGCTGGATTCAAATGTTCAAACTTTGGAATTAGAGACAGATGCTTATGCTTCTGCCATCCCCGCCCACACCTCACTACCAACATCTGAACCTAAATGAAGGTAACAGTGTTCAGTGTTGCCCCTAGTGGCCAGTTTCCACATCATTTCCCGATGTCCTCAGACATGGATGGACGTGGAATACTGACTTGTATCATGGGTGACCTGTCTGTGTAGTGAGCTAGGAGGTACATTCATAGAGCCGTCATTATTGCAATCCAAACTCTGAAGAACACACACCTGCACACCTACACACACAGACATACACACACACTGTCTCTGTGTCTTTAAAATGGTAAGTGGTGTACATACATGATCTCTCCTTGAAGAGCTGAACCCATCTCTCCCAAAACACACAAAGGCTTTTAGCAGCAATAAAGTGTTCTGTGTTCTCCTGGTTCCCCGGGGAAAACGTTTCCACATTCCGCCAGCCAGCCAGCCAGCCAGCCAGCCAGCCAGCCAGCCAGCCAGCCAGCCAGCCAGCCAGCCAGCCAGCCAGCCAGCCAGCCAGCCAGCTGCCCTGACATCCACCGTCTGGATGATTAGCATCATTAGAACATCAGCTCTACTACTCAATGAGACACACACACACACTCGCACACACACACTCGCACACACACACACACACACACACACACCCACACACACACACACACACACACACACACACACACACACACACACACACATACAAACACACACACACACACACACACACACACACACACACACACACACACACACACACACACACACACACACACACTCACTGTATCTGTCTCTCTCTTTCTCTCTCTCATACTTGATGAGACACTCATCCCATGATGTCTGTTCAAACACGAAACACCATTCACTGGTGTCATGTCTCTGTCAAAACACTGACTCATTTATTAGTATATAAGTAGGCCAAGCAAATTGCATGTCGATTCTATGGCCAATAGAGAGTAATGTTGCTCTGTATTGAAAGATAACGGAGAATAAGGGAAGAAAGGAGATGAAGGAGGAGGAGAGAGGGGGGGAAGAGAGAGAGAAGGAGGGAAGAGAGAGAGAGGGAGGGAAGAGAGAGAGAGGGAGGGAAGAGAGGAGAGAGGGAAAAGAGAGAGAGGGAAGAGAGAGAGGGGGAGGGAAGAGAGGAGAGAGGGAAGAGAGAGAGAGGGAGGGAAGAGAGAGAGGAAAGAGAGGAGAGAGGGGGGGAAGAGAGGAGAGAGGGAGGGAAGAGAGGAGGGAGGGAAGAGGGAAGAGAGGAGAGAGGGAGGGAAGAGAGGAGAGAGGGAAGAGAGGAGAGAGGGAGGGAAGAGAGAGAGAGGAAGGGAAGAGAGAGAGAGGGAGGGAAGAGAGAAGAGAGGGAAGAGACGAGAGAGGGAGGGAAGAGAGAGAGGGAGGGAAGAGAGGAGAGAGGGAAGAGAGGAGAGAGAGAGGGAGGGAAGAGAGAAGAGAGGGAAGAGACGAGAGAGGGAGGGAAGAGAGAGAGGGAGGGAAGAGAGGAGAGAGGGAAGAGAGGAGAGAGGGAGGGAAGAGAGAGAGAGGGAGGGAAGAGAGAGAGAGGGAGGGAAGAGAGGAGATAGGGAAGAGAGGAGAGAGGGAAGAGAGGAAAGAGGGAGGGAAGAGAGGGGAGAGGGAGGGAAGAGAGGAGATAGGGAGGGAAGAGAGAGAGAGAGGGAGGGAAGAGAGAGGGAGGGAAGAGAGGAGAGAGGGAGGGAAGAGAGAGAGAGAGGGAGGGAAGAGATGAGAGAGGGAGGGAGGGAAGAGAGGGGGGAGGGAGGGAAGAGAGAGAGAAAGGGAGGGAAGAGAGAGAGAGAGAGGGAGGGAAGAGAGAGGGAGGGAAGAGAGGAGAGAGGGAGGGAGGGAAGAGAGGGGAGAGGGAGGGAAGAGAGGAGATAGGGAGAGAAGAGAGAGAGAGAGGGAGGGAAGAAAGGAGAGAGGGAGGGAAGAGAGAGAGATCTAGTGTATGTGTTGTCTTTGCTTTGGCAACAAGAGATGTGCTTTGCTGTCACTCCACCGAAGTCCATTAGTTCATTTTGAATGTGACATGACCACCAATGCTGCACCATCCCTTCCTGCTAGTCTGTTTTCTGGTTGCATGTCAACGCTTAATTGCTTTTAGAGGGTTCTGGTTTAGTGTCAGGGAGAGTTAAGACAACAGAGTATTTGAGGAAGCTGACTTCATGTGCTGCTGGAGGACTGTATGTACTTTTAGGAGTTTTCTACTTCAGAGAAGCTCACAAACTTTCTCTCTCTCTCTCTCTCTCTCTCTCTCTCTCTCTCTCTCTCTCTCTCTCTCTCCCTCTCTGTCTCTCTCTCTCTCCCTCTCTGTCTCTCTCTCTCTCCCTCTCTGTCTCTCTCTCTCTCTCCCTCTCTCTCTCTCTCTCTCTCTCTCTCTCCCTCTCTGTCTCTCTCTCTATCTCGATCAATGCCTCTCCCTCCCTCAGTCTATACTCTTATGAACAGGGCCTATGACTTTACCAAAGCAAGGTTCTGTAGTAGTAAAGTGGTGTTGACAATGGCATGGTATTCTAGTGTTTGAGGGTAATATCTAACATGTCAGAGCTATGTGTTTCTTCATTCCAGCTCCTCTGACTGACAAGCCACCAAAGATCCTTTATCCTTCTGAGAACAAGATCAGCAACATGGAGCTGCAGCTAGGTAAGAGCTTGGGCTTTATTATCTGTAGGAGCTGTGTGTGTGCGTGTGCGTGCCTTTATTTGCTGTCAGGTGTGTGATGAGGCTACTAATCTGAACAGGTTTGTTTCAGTGCGCTATGGACTGTGCGCTTCACCAAACCTCTCCTTTTCTCTCTCTATCTGTGGTCCTGCTGTGTTTTACTCTATAATCTCTGAATCTCTCTCTCTCTCCTCTGTGGTGCTGTATACTAGAGTTGTGGCTGTGTGTACTCCAGAGAGAGAGAGAAAGAGACCCAGAACAAGAGCTGCATCGCTACACATCTGAGAAAGCGATGACTTCACACATCCTCTCAGTCTATAACTTCCCTTTCTCAGACAGATTGATGATGACAGTTTTACCTCTGGAAGAAGAACACTGACACTGTAACAAACAAACAAAATCTGTGTATGCAAATGGGGTTTACAAATGGTGCTTATGCTAATGTCCCGGTTCTGTTTCCTCAACAATGACATCTCCATATGGTGCCAGTGTTGTGTAGCGTGGTCGTCCACACGGAGAGGAGGTGGCTTACACTACCGCTGTTTGTCTTTGTTGACAGGGGTCACCCTGGGTGAGGTGTGTGTGTGTGACAGCATATTGCCTGAGTTCTGGGCACAGTCAGATGTCCACATGGTGTTTGCCGCTGTCTGAATGGCTAAACAGCTTCCCTTTGTCTGTCAGGGTGAAAGGCATCAGACGGCAGGCAGATACAGTGTGTCTGTGTGTTGCTCTACAGAGTGCTTTGCAGAGACAATGCCACTCCTGTCTTTGGTGTTTTGTTGTTGTTTGGGAGACAGGTGGGTTATTTAAGCAATAAGGCCCAAGGTGGTGTGGCATATGGCCAATATACCAAAAACACCCGAGGTGCCTTATTGCTGTTATAAACTAGGTCCCAATGTCATTAGAGCAGTAAAAATACATGTTTTGTCATACCCATGGTATATGGTCTGATATACCACAGCTTTCAGCCAACATGTCTGACCAAGTGCGAATAGACTACCTTTAATGGACTGACATATATGCAAGCCAGTACACACACACAAACAAACACACACACACACACACACACACACAAAAACAAACACACAAGTATACCCGGGTGCGTGGGTGCGTGTATATGTGTGTATGGTGTTGTCCACAAGGCTCCCAGCAGAGAGAGGGACGTTCAGAGACACTGAGATAAATATTTTACAGCTTGACTCCATTTTGTTTTTCTCACACACTTTCACAGAGCAGGGATGAAGAAGCCTCTCCCTCCAGATGCGCTTCTCTTTTATTTAGTTGTGTTTATTTATTCTCCTCTTTCTTAATATTTGTCGAGTCATGCCCCTAGCAGCTTTATGGAGCGATATGGCAGATTTACTGTGGGGAGCCGGCAGCACTGAGGGCGTCCCTGATGGAGAGAGGGAGGAGAGGAAGTGAGAGGGGAGAGTACAAGGGGGGTGGAGATAGAGAGATAAAGAAAAACAGGAGAGAGGGAGAGAGAGAGAGAAATCAAAAGAGAAAGGCATAAAGAGAGTCATAGAGAGAGAGAAAGGGAGAGAGATAGTGTGGGTAGCCAATATGGAGGCAGGAGGAAGAGAGAGAGGGATGGAAGGAGAGAGGGATGGAAGGAATAAATGAAGGAGGGAAGAAGGGCAGTAAAAGCAGTGACATAAGCAGAGGGATAAATCTGCAGCGAGACAGAGAGAGAGTTGTCGGGAAACACGGACCACTTTATCTCCTCTACAAAGCTGCTAGCCAATGCAGCTCTAACCTACCCACAATATAGCTTTAGAGAAACACACTCTCACACACTCATTGTACATAGGTACACACATACATACACGCACACACAGTTTTCCTAGTCAGGGCAAGTATTCCGAAAACCTCTTGTCCCCAGTTCTAACCACTACACCTCAAAATCTGTAACTGCTGTTATTTTCTATATGGGATGACTTGGCTACTCCTCCATTACAGTCAATGGAGTTGTGATTGTACTGTACATTACTAGCTGTATAATGCCCTCTTCCTCCAGAACACCACCTCTACTGCCACCACTACTGTACCTGCAGCAGCAGATATGCTGTCTGCCCCCCCAGGGTTGAGTTGGTGCAGTCCACATTGCCTTTCCAGGAATATGGGGAATGATTCATGCTGTGACGTCCCTGGAGGAGCTTCCGTCATCCCTGAAGACATTCCGATGGGAAGGGAGTGGGACACACTCTAACACACACACACCCCACAACATACACACATTCTCTCTCTCTCTCTCTGTCTGTATGTCTCTCTCTGTCTGTCTCTCTCTCTCTCTCTCTCTCTCTCTCTCTCTCCCTCTATCGCTCTCCCTCTCTCTCTTTCTCTCTCTCTCTCTCTCTCCCTCTCACTCTCCCTCCCTCTATCTCTCTCTCTCTCTCTCCCTCTCTCTATCGCTCTCCCTCTCTCTCCCTCTCTCTCTCTCTCTCTCTCTCTCACCCTTTGTGATTTGTCATGGTTTCGCTATCCCAGAGGAGAGTGAGAGATTCGCACACGCTCACGCAGCAGTCCACCCAGAACTACACATACTCACACACACACACACACGCACGCACACACACATACACGCACGCACGCACGCACGCATGCACGCACACACACACACACACACACACACTCCTTGCACCATTTGTAGTGGGAGTGAGTGGGTCACACACACGCTAACGGTGCAGTCCTCTCTAAGCGTGGGATAATTGTAACTGAGGGTTTTACTAGCCCCCAAAGCCAGCAGATGGGAGCACTCTAGTGGAAAGGAATTAGACTCCATTATTTCACAGACCAGGCTCCATCAACACAGGATAGCAGTCAAGAGGCCTGTATCTGGAAGCACAGTCATACATTTTTCACACATACACACACTTTGATGATACACACTTTGGCATTCATCAGAAATATACTGACAATCAGAGTTTGCTGACTAGCCTGGTTTCCATGGTGCTTTAATGGTGGATTTGTGACAAGCATAGAGGGAGGTTGACACACACACACACACACACACCTCCCTGACACACACACACACACTGACACATACTCCAGCTTATAAAACACTAGAGCTTTGATCTGCTACAGTACGGATTCCCTCAGCACAGCCCCCACCCATCCCCCCACTCTCTCACCCTCTCTCGCCCTCCCTCCCGTGCTCTCCCTGCTCTCTGTCTATCCGAGCTCCAGAGGCATCAGTGTGATGTAACCAACAGTCTCCCACTGTGCTGCAGTGTCATCCCCCCCCCCCCCCCCCCCCCCCCCAGTAGGAGGAGAGCACATCTATAGAACAAAAGTGTTGTGTTCAACAACACAACTGCTGTGTGGAGACTGAATGTTCCGTGATGTTCAGTAGGACTATTCGGTGTGATGATGCCACTATCGTACACTACAAGGTATGCAGAGCAGAGCTCTGATGATGGTATGAAGGAGATATTAAATGACTGGCCCCCTGCTATACCGCTATAAACCCTCTAACCTTAAGGCGTCCATGTGCTTCCCAGCTGAAACCTTTCAGAGAGCATACAGTATATTATGACAACGTATTTGTTAGCTTTAGACTTTGGTGAGTTTTTGGGGGGCTGTTCGGGTACACAGCATTTTTTCTGAAGGCAAGCCGAAGTTCGGAGCCGAAGTCTACTCCCCTTCGTCGGTGATTAGTCAACAGTAGGGATTATTCAATAAAGGGACGACTTGCTTTCATGCAGATTTTTTCATTGAGAAATACAACACCAAACATCTTGGTCAGATGTAAAATTGCACAGCTAAGATCTCCTCGGCAAAAACGGCAAAATGAATGACAGATTTCTTGAGTTGTCTTAGAGGAATTCTGACCGTTTTGAGGAATATCGTCTACGGCATCTCAAAATGGACAAACAGTACTGTTGAGCTTTTTTTCTCATTTTTACAAGCAAATGTCTTTTAAGGGAGTATAGGATCATACTCGTTCGGTTTGCCTAGCCGACTTCGGCAAGCCGTCAGCCGAACTGAAGCATGCGGATGCCTTTACAATTCACACTGTTACATTTTTTAAATCTTTCCTGCCGTCTCTCTCAGCCTTCTACCCACATTTGCTTTATGGTTTCAAAAGCACACACACACACACACACACACACACACACACACACACACACACACACACACACACACACACACACACACACACACACAAAAACACACACACACAAAAACACACACACACATACCTTTCTGTGACACCTGACATGCCATGTTTCTGTGATGATAGCTGAAATTGGCTAGCTGCTGAAGCAGCCAGGTTTCTTTAGATCCACTGTGAAATTAGACGTCCGTCCTGGTAAGCAGAACATCAGGAGATTACTTCAAAATTGGCCATTACGGGCAATGATGTGCGCTACTACCATCATGTAGGCTTTTGCTCAGGGCGTTGTGGACGGGGATGGTGGATGGGCGTAAACAGCGAGCTCCGGCACTGAGTCTCACGTGTTCAATACCAGTGCTAGGCTTGTTTAAAAAAATAAATAAATGTAAACCCTATCCCTTACCTTAACGATGCACTTTTTTTCATGAACTAAAATATAGTATTTTCAGCTGTTTGAAGCTGGTGTAGTGAACCGAAAGTAAAAGACGCAAAGATGAAACTTGAGAGCGGGAATCACAGAATTAGCGCACATAGAACAGCTCTACCGCTTCTTAGACTTGCCCAAAAAGTTACATATTGCAGCCTTAACTCTTCGGCATTAATGCCTAAAGTTAATGGACAAACGTCAGATTCTCCAGTGAGACCGTGAGAGCTTGTTGGCTGAAGGCTGCTGAAGGTCAGGGTTCGAGTCACACGATAAATTACTCTTTAAATGTTTCTTTCTCTCTCACTGCCTCGCCATTTTTATGTTTTCAGCTCAGGCACTACTTCCATCCACTCTAGTTTATGTTGTCCTTTGTACACGCTTGACTTGAGAAGGGAGTGTGAGTCTATTTGTGTGCGTGTGTGTGTGCATGCATGTGTTTGTTGCATCTGTCAGAGGGAGAACATGAGAGAGAATTGACTGTATTCACTATCACACTATGGCCATAGCATAGAGAGAGAGAGAGAGAGAGAGAGAGAGAGAGGAGGGTGATGAACTGGTTTTATTTGGCCCCCAAAGTTTTCTGAGCAAAGAGGTTTTCTTAGATTTTTATTTTTTATTGTCGGACAGAAAAGACTGTAAAAACACCAGGAAATCATCTCCAAGTGATTTTAATTATGTAAATCTGTTCCCAAGTATTCCTACTCATAATAGAGAGATAGGTGATCATATACAAATGTAAGCAAGGTTTAAAATGATTATGTTTTAGTCAAACATTATATCTGTTTGTGCTTCTTGCAGTCAATTTACAGTCTACTAATGATTTGTAATTATGTTCCTGCCGCCCGACCATCCGCTCAAGAAAAAATTAGCCCGCGGCTGAATCTAGTTGACGGTCCCTGCTCTAGTCACAGTGCTTCTCTAATGCTATGTAATCCATCAGGGTATTGTGGTTTTTAATGAACTAACTGCATGTATCTATATCTCTGACTCCAGGGCGTTAAGGTTAGAATGCAATTTCACCATTGGCTGTGTCTGGCTAATACATGCTGTTTGTTAGGAGGTTTGTCTCACAATGCATGGAGGGCTCCATTGTAAAGGAGAAGGGTTATGATTAGGGCTGTTGCGGTCACCAGTCATGAAGGCAGTTAAATTCCACGTGACTGTGTAGTCATGGTAAATAGGCTTCTCCAAGCTCTGATGCTGCTGATGGTCATTAGTAGCCTACCACACCTGTTAACTGTCTGGTACTCAGCACTCTATTGTCCCTCTAATCACTCTGACATCAATGCAAATGTCATCTAAAATCGAATCAAACTCTTCATGAGAGCCCATGAGCTCCTGTTGCTCAACATTTCTATAGGCTATGCAAAAAGAGGAGGATCCCATCAGCTTTATATAAGCTAAGCCTACTATATTTATTAACTTTCCTAATATTAAGCACATTGCTTATCTTTACAACAAGAGTATAACCTACCTGGCTGGCATTAAAATGAACCATGGGAAAAGCGTCCTTCATTCACTATTTAAGTGCATAGATGACGTGTATTTTTTCCCACTGCCCCTGTTTCGATACAGGTGCATGATAATGGTCCATTCTAAATCATAACAAATGTCACACACACATGATTTAGTATATGTAATGATAAGATTAAATCAAGAATAGTCTGATGGGTGACAATATTAGCCTACCACTTGTGAATGATATATTATCACTTGTGAATGATGCCCAGCATAAGAAACAATGCCTTTTTTTGCAACTTTTTCTAATCGTAGTCGCACACCTCATGTAGCCTAGCCCATAGTCCTATATGTTTTGATAAGGTTTGTATCACACCTCATGTAGCCTGGCCCATAGTTCTATATGTTTTGATAAGGTCAGTATCACACCTCATGTAGCCTGGCCCATAGTCCTATATGTTTTGATAAGGTTTGTATCACACCTTATGTAGCCTGGCCCATAGTCCTATATGTTTTGATAAGGTTTGTATCACAACTAAAGTGGCCAAATGTTCATCAACATTTTAAGCTAAACATTCTGATCTGCTGCGTCACCCACATCGCATAAAACAGGTTTTTTGATGCTAGTGGTTGTATTCATTTGGGATCGATTGCATCCCACAACTGTCCCAGACTATGTTCGGAATATTTATTTCTCGCACAGAATTGAATAGGTCAACTTTTGTACTATGGGGGATAGTAGATTGCTGTTTGTTAGGTCTACTCATCTTGTTGGCTGATGAAAAGTAATATGGATAATTCTTCCAATATTTTCAATATGCACCTCGGAATTGGAAAAAGATGCAGTTACGTCCCTGATGTGTCTGTCTTCACCTGTAGCCTGTGAAAATGACCCAATCTCGTGATGGAGAGCCATGTGAGTGAGAGGTGCTCCGGAGTGCGCAGCACTCAGTAAGAAGTGCACAACGCAGCACTCCGGGCCAAGGGCACAATGGCCACTGGCTGCAAAAGACATGGATTTTTTGGGGTGCAATACGGCCACACGAAGGGGATGCCACCGTGAAATTCGAGGCATTATCAAGTGCTTGTCAAATTGTGAGTGAGAGACTGATGAAGTGTGTACAGCCTGCGCAAATAAACAAAGCAGAGCTCATGCCTTTCAAGAGACTTTTTTCAAATCATCATTAGTCACATCATGCAGCCTTACAATGTATTAAAAATAAAATGTATAGCCCAACGTTTGTAGAACAACTAAAGTTGCATTAATAACTCTAAATTAAGCATCTAGGAGTACCTATTTATTTGTTAATCGCTCAACACAGAATAGCAAGGCAGAATAGCAGGGAGTGATATGCTCACTCCCTCAAATCATTTGGAGAAAATATTTATATTTTATTCAGCTTTGTTCAATTGTATTCTTCATTCTATAAAATAGTATAACATAATGCCTGGGAATTATAAGTAAATATTTTCTGCTAAATGAACTAGTGTAGCCAACAGCCATATGGCATAGCCAGATCAGGACCTAACATAAGGACAACTCAGTATGCTATTCTGTTCTTCTGAAATGGACTACATTTCCTTCATATCATGCTTCTTTAGACCTGTCTAAAATATTTAATGGATTTATTGTGAAGGTGTAGACTATATTACATGGATTTATTGGGAAGGTGTGGGCTATATTACATGGATTTATTGTGAAGGTGTGGGCTATATTACATGGAATTATTGTGAAGGTGTGGGCTATATTACATGGATTTATTGTGAAGGTGTAGGCTATATTACATGGATTTATTGTGAAGGTGTGGGCTATATTACATGGATTTATTGTGAAGGTGTAGGCTATATTACATGGATTTATTGTGAAGGTGTGGGCTATATTACATGGATTTATTGTGAAGGTGTAGGCTATATTACATGGATTTATTGTGAAGGTGTGGGCTATATTACATGGATTTATTGTGAAGGTGTGGGCTATATTACATGGATTTATTGTGAAGGTGTGGGCTATATTACATGGATTTATTGTGAAGGTGTAGGCTATATTACATGGATTTATTGTGAAGGTGTGGGCTATATTACATGGATTTATTGTGAAGGTGTAGGCTATATTACATGGATTTATTGTGAAGGTGTGGGCTATATTACATGGATTTATTGTGAAGGTGTAGGCTATATTACATGGATTTATTGTGAAGGTGTGGGCTATATTACATGGATTTATTGTGAAGGTGTAGGCTATATTACATGGATTTATTGTGAAGGTGTGGGCTATATTACATGGATTTATTGTGAAGTTGTAGGCTATATTACATGGATTACATGGATGTTCCAAAGGTCTGCATCAGTGGTTTGTAGGAAGCCAGGAGATGCTAAATGTGTTCGTTAATTAACGGTCAATTACAGTGAGACCGACAGTTATTTGCTTGACCAACCACGGCTGACAAAATGTCAATGCCACCACAGCCCTAGTTGTGATCAGTGCAGCTTGTCCTCGGTGAAAACCATATTGGTGAAGGGTTGCGGTCAATTTCATTTCAACTCCATCAATTCAGTAAATCGAATTAATGAATTTATGCATTGAGAAATCCTCCTTAAACGTAAATGTAACTTTTGATTGATTTTCTCTTCGATTAACCTCTTCACATGACTGAATTGAAATTGAATTGCCCAGGTCCCATATGGGTTTTAGAAACATTCTGGAGATTTCTGCCTCATCACTCTGTACTGTACCGTTCCGTTCCCACTAAGAAGACCTGGTGGTAAGTAACCCACAGTAAATGCCACGGCAACTGGGGTTGCTGCGAAACAAAGCTAACTGTTTAAGCGTGTGAACATTTGTCATTAATCACTGAGCTTGGAGCCCATAGTAGAGGCCAATGATTAACGAGCTAACAGCATGGCTACACAGACCCTACAGGATGGAGGGAGATGATAAGGAGGGAGGGATGAGAGAGAGAGAGAGAGCGTGAGGGGGGGAGAAAGGGAGCGATGGAGATGTAAAGGGGAGAGGGAGGGAGAGGGAGGGATATATAAAGGGGAGAGGGAGGGATATATAAAGGGGAGAGAGAGGGAGGGATATATAAAGAGGAGAGGGAGGGAGGGATATATAAAGAGGAGAGGGAGGGAGGGATATATAAAGGGGAGAGAGAGGGAGGGATATATAAAGAGGAGAGGGAGGGAGGGATATATAAAGGGGAGAGGGAGGGAGGGATATATAAAGGGGAGAGGGAGGGATATATAAAAGGGAGAGGGAGGGATATATAAAGGGGAGAGGGAGGGAGAGATATATAAAGGGGAGAGGGAGGGAGAGATATATAAAGGGGAGAGGGAGGGAGAGATATATAAAGGGGAGAGGGAATGAGAGATATATAAAGGGGAGAGGGAGGGAGAGATATATAAAGGGGAGAGTGAGGGAGAGATACAGTGCCTTGCGAAAGTATTCGGCCCCCTTGAACTTTGCGACCTTTTGCCACATTTCAGGCTTCAAACATAAAGATATAAAACTGTATTTTTTTTGTGAAGAATCAACAACAAGTGGGACACAATCATGAAGTGGAACGACATTTATTGGATATTTTAAACTTTTTTAACAAATCAAAAACTGAAAAATTGGGCGTGCAAAATTATTCAGCCCCTTTACTTTCAGTGCAGCAAACTCTCTCCAGAAGTTCAGTGAGGATCTCTGAATGATCCAATGTTGACCTAAATGACTAATGATGATAAATACAATCCACCTGTGTGTAATCAAGTCTCCGTATAAATGCACCTGCACTGTGATAGTCTCAGAGGTCCGTTAAAAGCGCAGAGAGCATCATGAAGAACAAGGAACACACCAGGCAGGTCCGAGATACTGTTGTGAAGAAGTTTAAAGCCGGATTTGGATACAAAAAGATTTCCCAAGCTTTAAACATCCCAAGGAGCACTGTGCAAGCGATAATATTGAAATGGAAGGAGTATCAGACCACTGCAAATCTACCAAGACCTGGCCGTCCCTCTAAACTTTCAGCTCATACAAGGAGAAGACTGATCAGAGATGCAGCCAAGAGGCCCATGATCACTCTGGATGAACTGCAGAGATCTACAGCTGAGGTGGGAGACTCTGTCCATAGGACAACAATCAGTCGTATATTGCACAAATCTGGCCTTTATGGAAGAGTGGCAAGAAGAAAGCCATTTCTTAAAGATATCCATAAAAAGTGTCGTTTAAAGTTTGCCACAAGCCACCTGGGAGACACACCAAACATGTGGAAG
Organism: Oncorhynchus mykiss; assembly: GCF_013265735.2. Classification (NCBI taxonomy): domain Eukaryota; kingdom Metazoa; phylum Chordata; class Actinopteri; order Salmoniformes; family Salmonidae; genus Oncorhynchus; species Oncorhynchus mykiss. Next base: position 22,336,391 of record NC_048586.1, on the reverse strand, counting down.
AAGGTGCTCTGGTCAGATGAAACCAAAATTGAACTTTTTGGCAACAATGCAAAACGTTATGTTTGGCGTAAAAGCAACACAGCTGAACACACCATCCCCACTGTCAAACATGGTGGTGGCAGCATCATGGTTTGGGCCTGCTTTTCTTCAGCAGGGACAGGGAAGATGGTTAAAATTGATGGGAAGATGGATGGAGCCAAATACAGGACCATTCTGGAAGAAAACCTGATGGAGTCTGCAAGAGACCTGAGACTGGGACGGAGATTTGTCTTCCAACAAGACAATGATCCAAAACATAAAGCAAAATCTACAATGGAATGGTTCAAAAATAAACATATCCAGGTGTTAGAATGGCCAAGTCAAAGTCCAGACCTGAATCCAATCGAGAATCTGTGGAAAGAACTGAAAACTGCTGTTCACAAATGCTCTCCATCCAACCTCACTGAGCTCGAGCTGTTTTGCAAGGAGGAATGGGAAAAATGTCAGTCTCTCGATGTGCAAAACTGATAGAGACATACCCCAAGCGACTTACAGCTGTAATCGCAGCAAAAGGTGGCGCTACAAAGTATTAACTTAAGGGTGCTGAATAATTTTGCACGCCCAATTTTTCAGTTTTTGATTTGTTAAAAAAGTTTGAAATATCCAATAAATGTCGTTCCACTTCATGATTGTGTCCCACTTGTTGTTGATTCTTCACAAAAAAATACAGTTTTATATCTTTATGTTTGAAGCCTGAAATGTGGCAAAAGGTCGCAAAGTTCAAGGGGGCCGAATACTTTCGCAAGGCACTGTATACATTGTGTGCAAATGAGGTGAGATAATGGAGGTAAGGCAATAAATAGGCCATGGTGGCGAAGTAATTACAATTTAGCAATTAAACACTGGAATTGTAGATGTGCAGAAGATGATGTGCAAGTAGAGATACTGGTGTGCAAAGGAGCAAGATAAATAAATAAATACAGTATAGGGAGGAGGTAGTTGGATGGGTTATTTACGGATGGGCTATGTAGAGGTGCAGTGATCTGTGAACAAAATACAGTTCTATATCTTTATGTTTGAAGCCTGAAATGTGGCAAAAGGTCGCAAAGTTCAAGGGGGCCGAATACTTTCGCAAGGCACTGTATATAAAGAGGAGAGGGAGGGAGGGATATATAAAGGGGAGAGGGAGGGAGGGATATATAAAGGGGAGAGGGAGGGATATATAAAGGGGAGAGGGAGGGAGGGAGGGAGGGATATATAAAGGGGAGATGGAGGGAGAGATATATAAAGGGGAGAGAGAGGGAGGGAGGGATAAATAAACGGGAGAGGGAGGGATAAATAAAGGGGAGAGGGAGGGATACATAACGGGGAGAGGGAGGGAGGGAAGGAGGGATATATAAAGGGGAGAGGGAGGAAAGGAGGGATATATAAAGGGGAGAGGGAGGGAGGGATATATAAAGGGGAGAGAGAGGGAGGGAGGAGGGATATATAAAGGGGAGAGGGAGGGAGAGAGGGATATATAAAGGGGAGAGGGAAGGAGGGATATATAAAGGGGAGAGGGAGGGAGAGAGGGATATATAAAGGGGAGAGGGAGGGAGGGATATATAAAGGGGAGAGAGAGGGAGGGAGGAGGGATATATAAAGGGGAGAGGGAGGGAGAGAGGGATATATAAAGGGGAGATGGAAGGAGGGATATATAAAGGGGAGAGGGAGGGAGAGAGGGATATATAAAGTGGAGAGGGAAGGAGGGATATATAAAGGGGAGAGGGAGGGAGAGAGGGATATATAAAGGGGAGAGGGAAGGAGGGATGTATAAAGGGGAGAGGGAGGGAGAGAGGGATATATAAAGGGGAGAGGGAGGGAGAGAGGGATATATAAAGGGGAGAGTGAGGGAGGGATATATAAAAGGGGGGGGGGGTAGGAAGGAGATGGACAGTACATGTAACAGCCATAATATGTGAAGTGCACTCACACATTCTGTTCCTTTCCATTCCTGGCTGATGGAATTACTGCTATAATGGCCAGGTAATTATTCCGTTGGACATTTGGCTTTACCTTACAAAAGACTGAATTATCTATTCAGGTGTGTGTGTGTGTGTGTGTGTGTGTGTGTGTGTGTGTGTGTGTGTGTGTGTGTGTGTGTGTGTGTGTGTGTGTGTGTGTGTGTGTGTGTGTGTGTGTGTGTGTGTGTGTGTGTGTGTGTGTGTGTGTGTGTGTGTGTGTGTGTGTGTGTGTGTGTGTGTGTGTGTGTGTGTGTGTGTGTGTGTGTGTGTGCGCGCGCCTGTTTCAAGATTTATTAGTCATATGTACAGGATTCACATGGTCCAATGAAATGCTTACTTTCAGGCTCCTCCTCAACAATGCAGCAACAATAAGAAGTAATAAAAGCGTGTGTGCATCAATTTCAGCATTGTCTTTTAATTAAAAAGGCCATTATTATGTATTCATGGTCCTTTTAGGGTAGAACTTGGATAAACTACACTCCATCAAAAGCAGCAATATGGTATATGGCTATGTTAACCCAGTTAGATAGACTATGTTGTTTGTTAAAGCCTGAACACAGACTTGTTTAGCACAGGGTTTTCTATTCATTCCATTATTTCCACTAAATGGAGGCAGATCTTTATAGGGATGTGATTGGTAATGGTCCCACTTACCAAAGCCCTGGTTCATTGACACTGTCAGAGAACCAACTGTGTTTACTGGCGGATTGATAACGCTCGGCTAAGCTAGGGAAAGTGAAAAGCTTCATCAGACTTCTCTAGCTTTTGTTTTCTCGATTCTCTCTCTTGAGATGCTCCTGTTTTCACCCTTTTCTTTCTCTGTCTTGTGTTCTCCCTCTCTCTCTCTCTCTCTCTCTCTCTCTCTCTCGCTCTTCTGAGTGAAGCCTGTCCCTCGCTCACCATTGGGAGAAAGAGAGTGAGTGAGTGATGGGGTGATGAGGACGGGGAAATGAGCCCTGGGTGAACCTGTCAGAGTAAAGAGCATCTGGAAGACCCTGTCGCTCCTCACACACACACCACAGGAGGTTGGTGGCACCTTAATTGGGGAGGATGGGCTTGTGGTAATGACGAGTGGAATGGTATCAAACACATGGTTTCTACGTGTCTGATACCATTCCATTTGCTCCGTTCTGGCCATTGTTATGAGCCGTCCTCCCCTCAACAGCCTCCTGTGACACACCCACTCTCCAGAAGGAAATGGCTCATAAGTAGACCACTTCAGGTGTGTGGTTAGAAGGGCCTTATGGCCAACCATATGTCTGGGGAGAGGGAAGGAGGAAGGGGAAGGTGGTTAGGATTAGTGGAAGTTGTCAGAAGACCACTTCTGTTCCCTTACCATATAATTGTGTTGAGAATGATGCATTGGACTTACACTGCATAGCGATTTCACGGGAAAAGAGCGAGAGGGAGAGAGAAAGAGATGAGAGAGAGAGGGGGAAGAGAGACGGGAAAGAGAGAGGGGGGGTGTTGGAAGATAAGGTATACAGAGTAATAGAGAGAAAGGTGAAATGGGGGAGAACGGAGATAGAGGATGGGAAAGGGGGAAAGAGAGGACGAGGGCGAGAAAAACAGAGACGGGTAGAGCGAGAGGTGGAAGGAGACAGGGAGGGATTGGGGGACAGATGGAATGACATGCGTGAACAGCAAAGTGAGCTGGGGGAAAGGCTGCTTTGCCATTCACTTTGAAGCCTGCTCCACTTCTGTCTGTCTTGCATAACAGAACCAAGGAAAACAAGGCGAGAAGAGAGAGGAGGGGAGGAGGGAGAAGAGAGAGGAGGGGAGGAGGGATAAGAGAGAGGAAGGGAGGAGGGATAAGAGAGAGGAGGGGAGGAGGGATAAGAGAGAGGAGGGGAGGAGGGAGAAGAGAGAGGAGGGGAGGAGGGGAGGAGGGATAAGAGAGAGGAGGAGAGGAGGGATAAGAGAGAGGAGGGGAGGAGGGATAAGAGAGAGGAGGGGAGGAGGGAGAAGAGAGAGGAGGGGAGGAGGGAGAAGAGAGAGGAGGAGGGATAAGAGAGAGGAGGGGAGGAGGGATAAGAGAGAGGAGGGGGGGAGGGAGAAGAGAGAGCAGTGGAGGAGGGAGAAGAGAAAAGAGAAAGGAGGGGAGGAGGGAAAAGAGAGAGGAGGGGAGGAGGGAGAAGAGAGAGGAGGGGAGGAGGGATAAGAGAGATGAGGGGAGGAGGGAGAAGAGAGAGGAGTGGAGGAGGGAGAAGAGAAAAGAGAAAGGAGGGGAGGAGGGAGAAGAGAGAGGAGGGGAGGAGGGAGAAGAGAGAGGAGGGGAGGAGGGAGAAGAGAAAAGAGAGAGGAGGGGAGGAGGGAGAAGAGAGAGGGCACTGAGAGACAGGAGGACACATCCAATTCAGAGCTTCCGATGCTTCCGCTCTCCCATTGGCTAGATGAAGATTTGGGGATTGTCACCACATTCTGGGTTGTGATTGGCTAAAAGTGTTCAGTGCAAGGTCAAATGAGGTTTAGGACTTTAGATTACTCAGAGGTATAGGAGAGTGAAAGAGAGAGAGGGAGAGGGAGACATGAAGACATGAGACATGAAGAACGGGTGATAGAAAGAGAGAAAGCAGGGCTATTAGTGAGAGAGTTAGATATGAAGGTGTGTGTGTGCATGGTACAGTGTCATAGCAAGGAGCATGTGCATGGCATATATTGCACCCAAAAGATTCCTTTATTATCTTTCCTCTCTCCTGCATAGGAAACAGACAAAGGACACACGCACCCACACACACACACACACACACACACACACATACACGGATCCTCCTTAATTGCCATCTGCAATCTGCGTGCTGTACACAATCAGTAATTTGTGCAGAAGCGCGGTACGGGGTAAATTACTGAGGCTCATTTACATGTGTGTTAATGGACTTCCTTACTTACTGGAGGAGACTGCTCTCTCTCTCATTCTCTCTCTTTCACACTCTCACTCACTCACTCACTCACTCACTCACTCACTCACTCACTCACTCACTCACTCATTCACTCACTCACTCACACACACACACACACACACACACACACTCACTGCCTGTCTCTTTCTCTGTGTGTATGGGACAAGGGAAAAATAAGTCAAAGAGAGAGAACAACGTATGGTGGTGAATTTATCAGTGGCCAATACGGCCCGGCGTCAAAGCTAGCTAGCCAGACCGTAGTGTTAGCCATGTCTTCAATCTCCAGAGCTTAGTCCACCAAGTCATGTGGATCCTGTAAGGTCAGACTCTTCTCTTAACTCACTGTAGAGATGGAAAGCTATAGTAAACAGCAATCCTACACTGTCCTCCATCCCTCCTCTCCACTCTCTCCCCTATCTCTCTCCCCTCTCCACTCTGTCCCCTATATCTCTCCCCTCTCCACTCTGTCCCCTATCTCCCTCCAATCTCCACGCTGTCCCCTATCTCCCTCCCTCCTCTCCACTCTGTCCCCGATCTCTCTCCCCTCTCCACTCTGTCCCCTATCTATTTCCCCTCTCCACTCTGTCCTCCATCCCTCCTCTCCCCTCTATACTCTATCCCCTATCTCTCTCTCTCCTCTCCACTCTGTCCCCTATCTCTCTCTCTCTCCTCTCCACTCTGTCCCCTATCTCTCTCTCTCTCCTCTCCACTCTGTCCCCTATCTCTCTCTCTCCTCTCCACTCTGTCCCCTATCTCTTTCTCTCTCCCCTCTATACTCTATCCCCTATCTCTCTCTCTCCTCTCCACTCTGTCCCCTATCTCTCTCCTCTCCACTCTGTCCCCTATCTTTCTCTCTCCTCTCCACTCTGTCCCCTATCTCTCTCTCTGTCCCCTATCTCTCTCTCTGTCCTCTCCACTCTGTCCCCTATTTCTCTCTCTCCTCTCCACTCTGTCCCCTATCTCTCTCTCTCCTCTCCACTCTGTCCCCTATCTCTCTCTCTGTCCTCTCCACTCTGTCCCCTATCTCTCTCTCTCCTCTCCACTGCTCTGTTTTCCTTTCCATCCTCTCTCCCCTTCTCTATCCTCTCTCCTTTCTTCCCATTCTCAGCTCTTTCCCCTTCCCCTCTTCTCTCCTCTCTCCATCCTCTGGAAGGTGTAATCAGTGTAGAACAAAGGAATAGTGACTTTTTAACTACAGACTCTGTTTTTCTTAATGACTGCCCTCCATGCCAATACTTACTCCCTGGATTGAAGTAAAACATACACCACACACCATGGTTACTAAGCAACAGTCACATAGCTGAGGGTATTTTGGTATTGTGGTATTGTGTGTGTTAGTGTGTTCAATTCTGGTTCTGTGATACGTCAAGCAAACTTGCTTAGCAGATAACGACAACATGACAACAACAGTAGCTGTAGATGATGTAATGAAAAGGTGGAGGGTGGTTGGTAATGGAGAACATCAAGCGGATCCACGTCTGGGTGTTGGGCAGAACTCCTCGGTCCTGGAGAGTTAAAGGGAACAGGGGAGTGGACAGAGACGTAAACAAGCAAACACACAGGTATCATGTCGATCAGATTTGTAAAAATACAGTAATTGATTGGTTTAATTTAAATTGAATAATTGATTAGACATGCAATATTGCTAATGGCAGACATAGAAAATAAAGAAAGGATACCTGTCTGTATGTTTGGTGTTAGAGGGGTTGATGAGGGTGGTAAGGAATGAGAGGAGGTCTAAAGAGATGGAAAATGGAGGAGGGTATGGGATGAGTGTGCAGATTGTTGGGCAATCAGACCTCACTAGATGCAGAATTTTGTCTGGAGGGAGAGGAGAGAAAGAGTTCAAGGAGGAGGAGAGAGGGAAGAGGCAGAATCAAGAGACAGGAGGTGCTTGCAGCTAGTTCTTCATGTCACTTGTCCTCGACAGCGAGCCAGTCTCAGAAGGGGGGCTTGAATTTTGCTCAAGCTGGTCGTCGTCTCGCCTCCGTCTCGGAACATGGCAGAACCCCTGGAGATCAAAAGCAGAGTAAAGGGGAGGGGTCAGGGGTAACAGGATGAAAAGGCAAACACAAATGTTACTTCATTTTCAATAACACGGGCCTGGTTTAGTTGAAAGCTCTCTCACCACGTCAAGGTACAGGCTGAGAGGTATTTGTATGTTTTATAAACCCAGTTTAATTAAGGCCCTTAACCCCCTACTCTATCTTTTCAATGTTTGACCTGATGGGGCTTGGTAGGTGTAGCAATATGGTGATGCCTCAATACTGCTGTGTAATGGGCTCCGGGAGACTTCTGCCATATTACTGACACAAATCTAGAACCTCCAGATAGAGAAACACTATCCAGAAACCAATATTCAATTCCAAACCAACCCTAAAGTTTGTCTAGGGAGAAGGGGTTATTAAGGCCCAGTTAGGAACTGGGCAACTGAATAGTCAATTTCAGTAAATAAATATATTTACTATGCAAATGAACACATTTACAGCCAATTCAAGAGCGTTTAAAATATGTATCAGCAAGCAGACTCCTTCAACTCACAGAAAAAATGTGCAAATATTTACATTATTGGAAATGTTACTTGCAATACAAGACAGTTACTGTACATGTGCTGCAGTGCCTTCAGGAAGTATTTATACCCATTGACTTATTCTAAATGTATTTGTGTTACAGCTTGAATTCAAAATGGATTAAATAGATTGTTTTTCTGACCCATCTACACACAACCCCAAAATAATGACAAAGTGAAAACATTTTTCAAAACAATGTTGCACATTATTATTTTCCAAATTCTTAATGCTCTGTCAAATTAGTTGTTGATCATTGCTAGACAACCATTTTCAGGTCTTGCCATAGATTTTCAAGTAGATTTCAGTCAAAACTGTAACTTGGAGATTCACTGTCTTATTGGTAAGCAGCTCCAGTGTAGATTTGGCCGTGTTTTAGGTTATTGTCCTGCTAAAAGGTGAATCTCCCAGTGTCTGGTGGAAACCAATGAAGAAGGCACAATGATGCCGAAACAAATGGAGTGTGCGACTCTCTTTGTTTTTATAGGAAAGTAGACTGAACCAGGTTTTCCTCTAGAATTCTGCAGGTGCTTAGCTCCCATTCCGTTTCTAGTTATCCTGAAAAACATCCCAGTCCTAAACGATTACAAGCGTACCCATAACATGATGCAGCCACCACTATGATTGAAAATATGGAGAATGTCACTCAGTAATGTGTTGTATTGGATTTGCCTCAAACATAATATTTTGTATTCAGGACAAATTGTTAGCTGCTTTGTCACATTTTTTGCATTATTACTTTAGTTCCCTGTTCCAAACAGGATGCATGTTTTGGAATATTTTTATTCTGTACAGGCTTCCTTCTTTTCACTCTTTAGGTTAGTATTGTGGAGTAACTACAGTGCTGTTGACCCATCCTCAGTCTTCTCCTATCACAGCCATTAAACTCTGTAACTGTTTTAAAGTCACCATTGGTCTCATGGTGAAATCCCTGTGCGGTTTCCTTCCTCTCCGGCAACTGAGTTAGGAAGGACACCTGTATCTTTGTAGTGACTGGGTGTATTTAAACATAATCAAAAGTGTAATTAATAACTTCACCATGCTCAAAGGCAAATTTAATGTCTGCTTTTTTTTACCCATCTACCAATAGCTGCCGTTGTTTGTGAGGCGTTGGAAAACCACCCTGGTCTTTGTGGTTGAAGCTGCTTGAAGTTCACTGCTCGACTGAGGGACCTTACATATGTGTATGTGGGGTACAGAGATGAGATAGTCATTCAAAAATCATGTTAAACACTATTATTGCACACAGAGTGAGTCCATGCAACTTATTATTGTGACTTATAGGCCTCCCATACAAAAGGGTTGAATACGCATTGACTCAAGACATGTCATTACATTGTAGCAATGTTTAAAGATATATATATTGCACTTTGACATTAATATTTGTTTAATTCAGGCTGGAACACAAGAAAATGTGGAAAAAGTCCATGTGCGGGAATACTTTCTGAAGGCACTGTACAGTATATAGTTTCCAACCAACTTACCAACGTTCACACAGCCAATGGGTTTTTGCGCCTGCCTGTTAGTACAGTAGCTGGAACCTGCTATAGCCAGTGTAATGGGACTGATCTAACCAAGGACAGAGTGTGAATTCCCAGTTTGTTGTAGTTCTCTCTGTTTGTCTTGCTTGATCAGGTTAGGTTAAAGGTGACTAGGACTGTGTGTGTTTAATCGGCACTCTGCTTAACATCATCCTTAGCTCTGGCATCTTCCCCAATATTTGGAACCAAGGACTGATCACCCCAATCCACAAAATTAGACCCCAATAACTACCGGGGGATATGCTTCAACAGCATACTGCATTATCATTAACAGCATACTCATACATTTCCTCAGCGAAAACAATGTACTGAGAAAATGTCAAATTTGCTTCTTGCCAAATTACCATAAGACAGACCACATATTGACCCTGCATATTGACCCTGAATAAATGACAAACAGACCAAAACAAAGGCAACGTCTTCTCACGCTTTGTTGATTTCAAAAAGCGTTCAACTCGATTTGGCATGTGGGTCTGCTATACAAATGGATAAAAAGTGGTGTTGGGGGAAAAACATACAACATTATAAAATCCATGTACACAAACAAGTGTGCTGTTAAAATTGCCAAAAACACACACATTTCTTACCACAGAACAGTCTGTAGCACCCGGCCTCACCCTACTAGAATCGGAAGTCAAATGTCTACTGTTTGCTGATGATCTGGTGCTTCTGTCCCCAACCAAGGAGGGCCTATAGCAGTACCTAGATCTTCTGCACAGATTCTGTCGGACCTGGGCCCTGACAGTAAATCTCAGTAAGACAAAAATAATGGTGTTCCAAAAAGGTCCAGTTGGCAGGACTACAAATACAAATTCCATCTAGACCCCGTTGTCCTAGAGCACACAAAAAAACTATACATACCTTGGAATCCTGCAAAAAAATATCCTCAGTGTACAATGTAAAACACCAAATAATGCATTCAGAGCAGAATTAAGATGATACTTATATAATTTTCAAAATCCAGAAAAGAGCCGTTAAATTCTACAAACACCTAAAATGAAGCGATTCCCAAACCTTCCACAACAAAGCCATCACCTACAGAGAGATGAACCTGGAGAAGAGTCCCCTAAGCAAGCTGGTCCTGGGACTCTGTTCACGAACACAAACAGACCCCACAGAGCCCCAGGACAGCAACACAGCAACACAATTAGACCCAACCAAAAAACAAAAAGATAATTACTTGACACATTGGAAAGAATTAACAAAAAATTTAGAGGAAACTAGAATGCTATTTGGCCTTAAACAGAGAGAGTACACAGTGGCAGAATACCTGACCACTGTGACTGACCCAAAATGAAGGAAAGCTTTGACTATGTACTTTCGTGGCCAAAGGTTTTGAGATTGACGCAAATATGAATTTCCATAAAGTTTACTGCTCAATTGTCTTTAGATATTTTTGTCAGATGTTACTATGGAATACTGAAGTATAATTACAAGCATTGCATAAGTGTCAAAGGCTTTTATTGATAATTACATGAAGTTGATTCAAAGAGTCAATATTTGCAGTGTTGACCCTTCTTTCTCAAGACCTCTGCAATCTGCCCTGGCATGCTGTCAATTAACTTCTGGGCCACATCCTGACTGATGGCAGCCCATTATTGCATAATCAATGCTTGGAGTTTGTCAGAATTTGTGGGGTTTTGTTTGTCCACCCGCCTCTTGAGGATTGACCATAAGTTCTCAATGGGATTAAGGTCTGGGGAGTTTCCTGGCCATGGACCCAAAACATTGATGTTTTGTTCCCTGAGCCACTTAGTTATCACTTTTGCCTTATGGCAAGGTGCTCCATCATGCTGGAAAAGGCATTGTTCGTCACCAAACTGTTCCTGGATGGTTGGGATGTGTTGGTACCATTCTTTATTCATGGCTGTGTTCTTAGGCAAAATTGTGAGTGAGCCCACTCCCTTGGCTGAGAAGCAATCCCACACATGAATGGTCTCAGGATGCTTTACTGTTGGCATGACACGGGACTGATGGTAGTGCTCACCTTCAGGACCTTTCCGGACAAGCTTTTTTCCGGATGCCCCAAACAATCGGAAAGGGGATTCATCAGAGAAAATGACTTTACCCCAGTCCTTAGCAGTCCAATCCCTGTACCTTTTGCAGAATATCAGTCTGTCCCTGATGTTTTTCCTGGAGAGAAGTGGCTTCTTTAATGCCCTTCTTGACACCAGGCCATCCTCCAAAAGTCTTCGCCTCACTGTGCGTGCAGATGCACTCACACCTGCCTGCTGCCATTTCTGAGCAAGCTCTGTACTGGTGGTGCCCTGATCCCGCAGCTGTATCAACTTTAGGAGATGGTCCTGGCGTTTGCTGGACTTTCTTGGGCGCCCTGAAGCCTTCTTCACAACAATTAAACCTTGAAGTTATTGATGATCCGATAAATGGTTGATTTTTTTTCAAAGCAATGATGACGGCACGTGTTTCCTTGCAGGTAACCATGGTTGACAGAGGAAGAACAATGATTCCAAGCTCCACCCTCCTTTTGAAGGTTCCAGTCGGTTATTGGAACTCAATCAGCATGACAGAGTGATCTTCAGCCTTGTCCTCGTCAACACTCACACCTGTGTTAACGAGTGAATCACTGACATGATGTCAGCTGGTCCTTTTGTGGCAGGGTTGAAATGCAATGTTTTTTGGGGATTCAGTTCATTTGCATGGCAAAGAGGGACTTGGCAATGAATTGCAATTCATCTGATCACTCTTCATAGCATTCTTTAGTATATGCAAATTGCCATCATACAAACTGAGGCAGCAGACTTTGTGAAAATGAATATTTGTGTCATTCTCAAAATGTTTGGCCACGACTGTACATAATACAGTGAGCATAGCCTTGCTATTGAGAAATGCCGCCGAAGGCAGACCTGGTTCTCAAGGTAAGACAGGCTATGTGCACACATAACATTTGGTGGAAACTGAGCTGTACTTCCTGACCTCTTGCCAAATGTATGACCATATTAGAGAAACAAGTCAAATTTTGCTAAACTCCGATATCTTTTGGATGAAATACCACAGTGTGCAATCACCGCAGCAAGATTTGTGACCTGTTCCACAAGATATACACCCCGTATTTACGTTTATTTATTTTCACTTTTGTATTTTAACTATTTGCACATCATTACAACACTGTATATAGACATAATATGACATTTGAAATGCCTTTATTCTTTTGGAACTTTTGTCAGTGCAATGTTCCTGTTAATTTTCATTGTTTATTTCACTTTTGTTTATTATTTATTTCACTTGCTTTGCCAATGTAAATATATGTTTCCCATGCCAATAAAGCCCTTAAATAGAAATTGAATTGAGAGAGAGAGGGGGTAGGTTTGGGAAGGTAAAGAGGGGTGTCTAAATGCAGACAGATAGCTCAAGATTGACTTTCGAAATTGTCCATGTACTGAGAATGTCGGGAAATGCCTCCAAAAGCGTCCACTAGGGGGCAACAGTGAACACTATTACTATCGGATAGGCTTGGGTTTTGCTAGGGTATTGTGGATATGGGTGGCGTATAGCTGTAATGTCATGACTCCAGATCAAATCAAATCGAGCTTTATTTGTATAGCACATTTCAGACATGAATGCAACACAATGCACTTCACAGGGGAAAAGAACGAATTAACAATGAAAATAAAAATGTTAATATTTACGACACAAGAAACATAAGAGGATAGAAAAAACTAAAGAATAACATTTAAAACTGAAAGACTAAAAAAGCACCCTAATGAAAAGCCAAGCTAAAAATGTGTGTTTTAAAATCGTTTTGAAATATATCCACAGTTTTGGCCGCCCTCACAAGCAGCTAGTGCAGACACTTTAAAACGGGTGTAATGTTCTCCGTCTGGTCAGAATACAGAATACAGAAAGCTGCACATGTGATATCTATTTTCTCTGAGGGTGACAAAAAACTTGTAACGGTTAAATAGGTCCTAAACCAATTTAGAACTGGACCGTAGAGGCCAACCCACCTCTCCAGTCTGTCCAGAAGAACATCATGGTCAACAGTGCGGAACGCAGCACTTAAATCCAGAAGTATGACAGGAGCTGTATGGTATCTGTGTTGGCTCTAAGATCAGAAGGTTGTGTGTTCAATCCAATTTGTCTTAACCCTTAACCCTTAACTGAACCTTTAACTTAACCCTTAACTGAACCTTTAACTTAACCCTTAACTTAATCCTTAACTTAACCCTTAACTTAACCTGGCTACCCAGACTATTTGCATTGCCCCCCCCCCCCCCCCCCCCCTCTCCACACCACTGCCACTCTCTATTGTCATCTATGCATTGTCACTTTAATTAACTCTACCTACATGTACATACTACCTCAACTATCTCCACTCACCACAGCATCACCCCTGGTTTGACGTGTGTGTGTGTGTGTGTGTGTGTGTGTGTGCGTGCAGTGTCTGTCTGTCTGTAGTGTGGAGTAGGGTAATGGTATTGTTAATATTTTACATGTCGCAATTAACACACCCCAGTGCCAATGCTGTCATTTTATAATCACCATGGTAACAACCTTGTGACTACTCATAGAACAGCCCAGGAGTTTTACCCTGGTCGGAAACACTTCTGTTCTCTTTTTCTCTCCCTCCATTTCTCTCTCTATCTCTCTCTATTCCTCTGTCTCTTTATTCCCTCCCCCCTTTCTCTCTGATAATTTTTACATGGATGTGGTCCTATAACCAACAATTATGTACAATCAGTGGTCTCTGATGTTCAGCCTGTACAGTACCATTCTAAATAGATACTTCCTTCCTGCTCTCTGCTGGCATTCATCTCTTCACATGATAATAAGTCTCATTACAAGATTGTAAAAAGTTCTCAATAGTCCATCCATCCAATATCTCATGTACAGTGGGGCAAAAAAAGTATTTAGTCAGCCACCAATTGTGCAAGTTCTCACACTTAAAAAGATGAGAGAGGCCTGTAATTTCCGTCATAGGTACACTTCAACTATGACAGACAAAATGATTAAAAAAATCCAGAAAATCACATTGTAGGATTTTTAATGAATTTATTTGCAAATTATGGTGGAAAATAAGTATTTGGTCAATAACAAAAGTTTATCTCAATACTTTGTTATATACCCTTTGTTGGCAATGACAGAGGTCAAACGTTTTCTGTAAGTCTTCACAAGGTTTTCACACACTGTCGCTGGTATTTTGGCCCATTGCTCCATACAGATCTCCTCTAGAGCAGTGATGTTTTGGGGCTGTTGCTGGGCAAAACAGACTTTCAACTCCCTCCAAAGATTTTCTATGGGGTTGAGATCTGGAGACTGGCTAGGCCACTCCAGGACCTTGAAATGCTTCTTACGAAGCCACTCCTTCGTTGCCCGGGCGGTGTGTTTGGGATCATTGTTATGCTGAAAGACCCAGCCACGTTTCATCTTCAGTGCCCTTGCTGATGGAAGGAGGTTTTCACTCAAAATCTCACGATACATGGCCCCATTCATGCTTTCCTTTACACAGATCAGTCGTCCTGGTCCCTTTGCAGAAAAACAGCCCCGAAGCATGATGTTTCCACCCCCATGCTTCACAGTAGGTATGGTGTTCTTTCGATGCAACTCAGCATTCTTTGTCCTCCAAACACGACGAGTTGAGTTTTTACCAAAAAGTTATATTTTGGTTTCATCTGACCATATGACATTCTCCCAATCTTCTTCTGGATCATCCAAATGCTCTCTAGCAAACTTCAGACGGGCCTGGACATGTACTGGCTTAAGCAGGGGGACACGTCTGGCACTGCAGGATTTGAGTCCATGGCGGCGTAGTGTGTTACTGATAGTAGGCTTTGTTACTTTGGTCCCACCGTTCTTGTGATCATTTTGACCCCACGGGGTGAGATCCTGCGTGGAGCCCCAGATCAAGGGAGATTATCAGTGGTCTTTTATGTCTTCCATTTCCTAATAATTGCTCCCACAGTTGATTTCTTCAAACCGAGCTGCTTACCTATTGCAGATTCAGTCTTCCCAGCCTGGTGTAGGTCTACAATTTTGTTTCTGGTGTCCTTTGATAGCTCTTTGGTCTTGGCCATAGTGGAGTTTGGAGTGTGACTGTTTGAGGTTGTGGACAGGTGTCTTTTATACTGATAAGTTCAAACAGGTGCCATTAATGCAGGTAACGAGTGGAGGACAGAGGAGCCTCTTAAAGAAGAAGTTACAGGTCTGTGAGAGCCAGAAATCTTGCTTGTTTGTAGGTGACCAAATACTTATTTTCCACCATAATTTGCAAATAAATTCATTAAAATTCCTACAATGTGATTTTCTGGATTTTTTTTTCTTCTCATTTTGTCTGTCATAGTTGAAGTGTACCTATGATGAAAATTACAGGCCTCTCATCTTTTTAAGTGAGAGAACTTGCACAATTGGTGGCTGACTAAATACTTTTTTTGCCCCACTGTAGGTGCAGTATGCATGTAGTCTCTGTTATATGAATCCATACGCAGTACGCTCCAGTGCAGGTTCCATGTACAGTAGAGCCATACATTGTGTTGTGGTAGTGATGGTGATTATGTGGCCGGGTTTGCATATGAAAGCATCAGGTGCTCCATTGAGCTTCCAGGTCATCAGCCTTCTGACCCAGGGGGGTAAGATGCACCATCACACTGGGTTATGTAACAACACACACCCCGCTACTAACTGTGACAAACAGGAAATAGTTTCTATTGGTTTCTATTGAAAAGGAAGATAGAAAATGCGTTGTTCTTTTATCTAATTTGTCTGGATGGATTATTCTGGACTGTGCTAGGCATGTCTCTTCTTCTGTTCCCTTCCTGGACTGAACACTCTTTTTTCGAGTCCATGATAATCATTCATAGAGGTTGAAAATAAACCGTTTGTAGTACACACTCCTAGAATTAGTGTTCTTGGTTCAACATAGCAACAGGTTCCTGGAGTGGAGACTTGGCTAGGTAGAGGCATGGCTTTAAGAAATATTTTTTTTGGGGGGGGGCACCCGTTAGAGGAAATGTCATTACTGTTCATCTGTTCTGTTGTATTGTCACTACATGTCAATGTTGAACATTGACAGCGTTGTAGTTCCAACGAGGCTGACAGAGGTGTATGATCTATGCAAATCCCAAAATCGGAATAGTCACCACTTTTGTACTCAGCAATATTATATTAGAATATGTAATAAGCAAAAATGTTCATGACATAGTTTTATTTGCAGTGTACAAACTTAACATGATAAACAGAAATTACATTTACGCTAACTGGTGACCAAAAATATCTATTGAAAACTTTACCCAGGAGTTCCTGGAAGACCCTTTTCCAACTGGAATGGTTCTGCCGGTGTGGCAACACAAAAGGTTCTTCCAGGCACCTTTACTTCTACAAGTGTACGTGATGCAATCACACGCTGCTGTACACCAAATTGGTTTTAAATCACTGCTCCAGTCCTTATCCTGTTCTTATTTTAAACAAGTTGGGGAAACCTATAGGAGAGGATCTCAATCATGTATTGTGCCATCTGTCCTGTTGGCCACTGTAATGTCTATTCTCTCCTGCTATTGTAACCCTTGTCACCCCTCCGCATATCTCCTCAAGTCTCCTTAAATCTATTTGCCTCTCCTCTCTTTATCTCTATTTGATTATGAAGTAGAATGGCGTAATCCCAGCCTAGACACTGATTCTCAGTTGTCAGGATTCTGACAGGGTAATCTGACCCTAGATCGGTGCCACTGCCTACACAGTCTGACATTGTTTGACCTTAGAGGTGCACATCTTCCTCATTACTTCATCAACTATGTTAGGTGAAGACATGTGAGGACATGATGTCATCCTAGAGAAGCAGGTGTAACCACAGAGGACAGCTCTGTTCCGCCATAGCAATAATTTCCTCTCCAGCACACCCTGTAACTTCATTTTGTCTATACACAGCCACTTTCCTAATCACTATCATGCCCCTATTAGAACCAACATGACCTTTTGTGTGTTGGCAGTTTCCTGGCCGACCTTTAAGAGTGAGGCAGGCTGAGAGCAGCTGTGGGTGGAGTGGAGCGTAATGCGGGACTAATGTGGACTCCATCACTGAGCTCAGTCAGAGAGAGAGACCATTACAGCTCTTAGCCCTCAACTGGAAAATGAGAAAATGAGTCACCTTTACGTATGTGTGAGTGTAGCCGAGCTTACAAGGACTACTCCGGCCACACAATGGGCCTCTCAAGATCACTCTGTTTTTCACAAGTCATCTTTCCCTCTCTCCTTCCTTCCCTCTTTTTCTACAATGCCAACGCCACATTCTTTTGTCCATTGGCTCAAACTTTCAATAGCTCCTTGTACTCGTCTCTCTCTCTCTCTCTCTCTCTCTCTCTCTCTCTCTCTCTCTCTCTCTCACACACTTTCTCTCTCTCTCTCTCTCTCTCTCTCTCTCTCTCTCCCACTCTCTATTCATAAAATAAACAAACAAAGAAGTGATGCAGTAAGTTTGGTGTCACTCACCACACACTGTGTTATTGCTGTGTTATCATGTGGCTTAGTTTCCATGGCGTTAACCTCGTTTTAACGTATAGATGGCAACAAAGAACATGGCTGATGTTATTTTTTTAACTTATTTTGTACATAATGTTGCTGCTACTGTCTCTTATGACTGAAAATAACTTCTGGACATCAGAACAGCGATTACTCACCTCAGACTGGAAGAAACTTTTTCCTTTAATGAGTCCGACAAGAAGGATATCCTGCTTTCACTGGAACATGGTCAGATCCACGCCTTTTGCGTGAAGAAAAGATGCCGGAAAAGGGGCCGCAAATCGGGCAGCCTTCTGAGAATCCGGGGGCTAGCGAGTTAACTCCCACTGCCATCCGTTCTTCTCGCTAACGTGCAATCACTGGACAATAAAATGGATGACCTACGATTAAGATTATCCTACCAACGGGTCTTTAAAAACTGTAACATCTTATGTTTCACCGAGATGTGACTGAACGAAGATACGGACAATATAGAGCTGGCGGGATTTCCATGCACTGGTAGAACGAAGACGCTACCTCTGGTAAAACAAAGGGTTGGGGTGTGTGTCTTTTTGTCAATAACAGCTGGTGTGCGATGTCTAATATTAAAGAAGTCTCAAGGTATTGCTCAACTGAGGTAGAGTACCTTGTAACAAGCTGTAGATCGCACTATCTACCAAGAGAGTTCTCATCTGTATTATTCGTAGCTGTCTATTTACCACCACAAACCGATGCTGGCACTAAGACCGCTCTCTATTAGGCCATAAGCAAAGAAGAAAATTCTCACCCAGAAGCGGTGCTCCTAGTGGCCGGGGACTTTGATGCAGGAAAACTTAAATCAGTTTTACTAAATTTTTACCAGCATGTCACATGTGCAACCAGGGAAAAAAATCCAAGACCACCTTTACTCCACACACAGAGACACATACAAACCTCAATTTGGCAAATCTGACCATAATTGATTTTTGATTCCTGCTTACAAGCAAACACGCAAATCAGACGTGGTCAGATGAAGCGGATGCTACACTACAGGACTGTTTTGCTAGCACAGACTGGAATATGTTCCGGGATTCATCCAATGGCATTGAGGAATACACCACCTCAGTCATTGGCTTCATCAATAAGTGCATCGATGACGTTGTCCCCACAGTGACTATTCGTACATATCCCAAACAGAAGCCATGGATTACAGGCAACATTCACATCAAGCTAAAGGCTAGAGCTGCCGCTTTCAAGGAGCGGGAGACAAACACATCTAAAAAATCCCTCTATTCCCTTAGACGAACAATCAAACAAGCAAAGTGTCAATACAGGATTAAGATTGAATCCTACTACACCGGCTCTGACGCTTGTCGGATGTGGCAGGGCATGAAAACTATTACGGACTACAAAGGGAAACCCAAACTCGAGCTCCCACGTGAGCTTACCAGATGAGGTAAATGCATTTTATACTCGCTTCGAGGCAAGCAACACTGAATCATGTATGAGATCACCAGCTGTTCTGGATGACTGTGTGATAACGCTCTCAGTAGCCAATGTGAACAAAACCTTTAAACAGGTCAACATTTACAAAGCCGCTGGGCGAGATGAATTACCAGGATGTGTACTCAAAGCATGCACGGACCAACTGTCATGTGTCTTCACTGATATTTTAAATCTCTGCATGGGTCCCCACTGAGTCTGTAATACCTGCATGTTTCAAGCAGACCACTATAGTCCCTGTGCCCAAGGAAGCGAAGGTAACCTGCCTAAATGATTACCGCCCCGTGGCAATCACGCATGAAGTGCTTTGAAAGGCTGGTCATGGCTCACGTCAACAGAATCCTCACGGACACCCTAGACCAACTCCAATTCGCATACCGCCCCAACAGATCCACAGATGACGCAATCTCATTCGCACGCCACACTGCCCTTTCTCACCTGGACAAAAGGAACTCCTATGTGAGGATGCTGTTCATTGACTACAGCTCAACATTCAACACCATTGTGCCAACAAAGCGCATCACTAAGCTAAGGACTCTGGGACTAAACACCTCCCTCTGCAACTGGATCCTGGACTTCCTGACAGGTGTTTGGAGTAGGTAACAACACATCTGCCACACTGATCCTTAACACTGGGGCCCCTCAGGGGTGTGTACTTAGTCCCCTCCTGTTTTCCCTGTTCACCCACGACTGCGTGGCCAAACACGACTCCAACACCATCATTAAGTTTGCTGACTACACAACAGTGTACAACAGCCTGATCACTGACAACGATGAGACGGCCTATAGGGAGGAGGTCATAGAACTGGCAGTGTGGTGTTAGGACAACAACCACTTCCTCAATGTGAGCAAGACAAGGAGCTGATTGCGGACTACAGGAAAAGCCGGGCCAAACAGGCCCCCATTGACATCAACGGGGCTGTAGTGGAGCAGGTTGAGAGTTTCAAGTTCCTTGGTGTCCACATCACCAACGAACTATCATGGTCCAAACACACCAAGACAGTCGTGAAGAGGGCACGACAAAACCTTTTCCCCCTCAGCAGACTGAAAAGATTTGGTATGGGTCCCCAGATCCTCAAAAGGTTCTACAGCTGCACCATAGAGAGCATCCAGCCCGGTTGCGTCTGACCTTAAGGCGCTACAGAGGTTAGTGCATACGGCCCAGTACATCACTGGGGCCAAGCTTCCTGCCATCCAGGACCTATATAATAGGCGGTGTCAGAGGAAAGCCCATAAGCCCAGTCACCCAAGTTATAGACTGTTTTCTCTGCTTCTGCACGGCAAGCGGTACCGGAGCGCCAAGTCTAGGACCAAAAGGCTTCTCAAGAGCTTCTACCCCCAAGTCATTAGACTGCTGAACAATTAATAAAATCGCCACCGGACAATTTACATTGACCCTCCTCCCCCCTCCATCCTCCATCCCTCCCTTTTGTACACTCGCTGTTTGTTTGTTATCTATGCATAGTCTCTTCACTCCCACCTACATGTACAGATTACCTCAACTAGCCTGTACCCTTGCACACTGATTCGGTACCGGTGCCCCCTGTATATAGCCTCATTATTGTTATTCTTATTGTGTAACTTTTAGGACTACTTTTTATTTTAGTCTGCACTGTTGGTTAAGGGCTTGTAAGTAAGCATTTCACGGTAAAGTCGACACTTGTTGTATTCGGCGCATGTGACAAATAAAATTTGATTTGATTGTAGTTACAACAAATGCTTTGCCCGGGATTGTTGGTGACCTCATCTCTGTTCTCTGCTGTTTTTGTCCTTCTCAGAGTATCAACAATAAAGGAAAGTTTTCTCTCTTTTTCTCTCCTCCGCCCACTCTCTCTCTCCCTTTCTCTCTCCTTCTCCCTTTCTCTCTCTTTTTTCCCATTCTCCCTCTTCTCTCTCTCTCTCTCTCTCTCTCTCTCTCTCTCTCTCTCGCTCTCTCTCTATCTTTAAATAATGTGATAATTACATGATAGATAATGCTGTTATGTAAGCTGTGTTATGTCCTTAAATATTCTAACTATGACCTCATTGTGCTGTTTATTGTTCAAAGGCAGGCTGGATAAAATAGCAGCTTTTATTGTGTTTATCTCCCTCCTTCAAAGACCACTGCATAAACCCTGTTCAAAGAGCTGAGCTTTCTATTCCTGTGTGTGTGTGCGCGCGTGTGCCCGTGCCTGTGTGCCTGCATGCTTGCTTGCGTGTGTGCAAGTCTGTGCTATTTCAAAAAGAGAATTTAATGAGAATCGACAGCGTGGACGCACACGCATACATTCACATTAGTGCATTGTTATTATTAAGTAGAGATTGCAGGTAGAGATATGGTCCTGCGGTCGCTAAGGCGCTCATGTCCCCATGACTACCGTTTCCTGATTCCAACCAATCATCCAGTAAGCGGCCTTTACATTACGTCTCAGCCTGGAACTCAATTTCCCCTCTACCTGCCCAGGGAGCTCTGTTAGCCAGCCTGCTGACTAGGCCCACCTGCCTGTCACACCTCCAAAAGCATAGAGTCTGCACGGTTCCTTTCTGCTCTGGAGCTCAGGGTTTAAAACACACTGACATATTATTTCACCTGGAAACGCTACAGCAGTGAACCTTTTCACTGGGAAAGGCTCACACAGACTGACAGCTACACAGACAAACACACACACTCAGGCAGACAGACAATCATACACGCCGCACACACCCGCCCGCCCACACATAGACACACACATCACATGCACACAAAGTGAGAGTCATAGGAGGTTGAGCAGCATGGTGGAGGAGTCCATAATGGTTTTCTACAGGAGTGGTTCCAGTCACCCTGCAGTGATAATCATTTCTACAGGATTAAGTTCTGCCCTGCCCCACATCATACCACTACATTAGTATTCTAACATGGTACCCAGGAAAGAGCCCACTCTTACTGAAACGTACGCGCACGCACGCTTTCTAATCTCTCTCACTCTCTCGCTTTGTCTCTTCGTCCACTTAAATTACAAATGCTTGCACGCTATGGATTGGCCGTTTAATCCAGGAAACAGCAGTATGATTTAGAACATATAAATCAACCTTTAGTTGTCCTTCAGAATAGTCAGAGTTAGTCTTTCCTTTTAAAACAGCTTTCTGGTATTGATCTTTATCTGCTTTAGGACGTTGATGTTTGAGCCCAAGTTGTCCCGGGTCCATCTCCACTCATGTTTAATGGAAGCCTACACTGTAACAAATTGCTGTACATTTTATATTACATTACAGTACTGTAAAGAGCAGTGAATTATGGGGATCAATGGCGTTCTGCTACAATGCTGTAATTTTACAGTAACATTGTACAGTAAAGCACTGTATTACCTGTTTTACTGTATATTTACTGCAGCATTCTGTAAATGATGGTGCATTGTGGGAAAATGTTATGGGCAGGGAAATCTCTGGCTCATTTACATATTTTGAGGTGTGCCTTGTAAAAGGCTATATGCGTTTCACCCGTTAGGAAGAATGCTGTACCAATTTAACAAATATGTGGTAGTAGTGCCCTTAATAGATTAATATGTAGAGGAGGCAGATCATAGTGGCAGTAAGTCTTAAAGGTCCTCAACACTCATTCTGCAAAGTACTTTTTCTCTCATGGCTAACTACCGGGGAGTTTGAAGAGATGGGCTTACTGTTCATGAGTTCGCCTTGACTGACATCTCATAGAAATGCTTATGTCAAGTATCTTTGATGCAGTGTTGCAGTAAAACATCTCTAGCTAATTTGGTGATACGTGAAGTAACTCAAACAACATGGAAATTGCGTCAGTTTTATCATTTTCTTTTATATACATCTTCCGTTTGGCATGTCTCTTGTGATGCAGTTCACAGCAGCACTGACGGATGTGTTGACTTCACAACTGCATCAGAGTTTTGGACAACCTTTCCACACCTTTGTACCATGCTGGCTGAAGACCTAGCTAGCCAGTAACTAGCTAACTCCAGACACAGATGAAGACCTAGCTAGCCAGTAACTAGCAAACACCAGACACAGATGAAGACCTAGCTAGCCAGTAACTAGCTAACTCCAGACACAGATGAAGACCTAGCTAGCCAGTAACTAGCTAACTCCAGACACAGATGAAGACCTAGCTAGCCAGTAACTAGCAAACACCAGACACAGATGAAGACCTAGCTAGCCAGTAACTAGCTAACTCCAGACACAGATGAAGACCTAGCTAGCCAGTAACTAGCTAACTCCAGACACAGATGAAAGGGGAAACAAGTACTGTATCTTTGCCGTGGATTAATTATATTTGCTGACACACTACAGTCAAATTTGGTCACCAGTAGAGTAGCTATCTAGCTTCATAAACCACGCCCATCTGCAAACACGCAGCCTCTGATATTGGTTACAAGGCGGTACTTATCTAAATTAGGTACGAGAATATCATGTTACCATTGGTGTATTAAAATGAGAGTTAGGTGATGTCAACTTGTCCTCTTAATAATGAATCCAAGTGTTTGACAAGGGGGAGGGGGCGAGTAAACGTATCAATGTAGAAGCAACAGTAATTGTTCTTACTTTGGTCACCATACTTTCATCTGGTTTCCTTCAGATATCACATTTCATGAAAAACATGATTTTACTGTACTTGACCTTTATACCGTTACTGCTTGATGGGTTTGCCAAGACCTGTTGGTCTGTTTTGCCCTGTAATCATGACCAGTTTTGGAAGCCTTTGTTTAGGCCTCTAGAGGTGCAACTGATATAAAACACCAAATATGCATTAAAATGCTGCAATACACAAATGCCTAGCACCCAACATACTTGCATCAATCACATGTAATTACAGTAAAATACCAATATCAAAATTACAGTAGTATTTAGTTTCTTACAGTATAGTAGGCAAATTTTACAGTATTGTACTATATCTTTGCTCTGATATTACAGTAACTTACAGGACGCTGGTGGCAAGATGCTGTGAATATTACAGTAGCTCACTTGGCACTAGCCAAAGATATGCAAAGATACATCAAACATCTAAAGTTATCTTGTTACATATACAGAATAAATTGAAGACCTGTATCCTGAACAGCAACAACATTCTGAGGAACGGTCACAGAAACATTTTACTTGACATGACTGTTATGTGTTTTTATTAAATCAACCTTAGTTTAATGCTCTGACTGCACATTGCTCTGGACACTCTGCAAGTGTTCATTTTTACATTTACATTTTGGTCCTTTAGCAGACACACTTGCCCAGAGCGGCTTACAGTCCGAGCATACAACTAAGGTAGATTAACAAGAACCTATCACAGTCGTAGCAAGTCAAAGGATGATGTTACCTATACCGAGAATGCTGTTGCAGTTAAGCGGCTACTTGTAAGTTTATTTTTGTATTTGAAAATACAAAACCCATGTAATCTAATTAAACTGTTACAAAATTCATAAATCATACTTCAGGCCAGTGAAATACAAATGACAAAATAGGTATTGAAATGATTTAAATAGCTATATCAAATACATGTAACATAAATACTGCCCAACGGTGGCACTACCTGCCTGCACTGTAAATCTGCAACAGTTTACTGTGCTTCCAGTAATGCACTGTAAATTCTAGAAATACAGCATGTCACTGTAGTCAGGTGTTAATAGGTGAATATGCTGTAAATTCGTGTTTCAGTAAAGGTCCTGTAAATCTACAGTAATTTACTGGCTTCTGTGCAGCCAGTATTTTACTGTACATGTACAGTAACCTACCGGCTACATGGCTGACTGGACATTTCTTTCAGTGTGTCTATTTAGCTACTTGCCTTGTATATTTAGAGTGTGGTTAAGAAATCACAATTCACAATGGCTTTGTGTCAGCTTGTGTGCGCGCGCGTGTGTGTCAGTGAGTGCGTGTGGTTACACCTGTGCACATTTGTACACCTGTGTGTGTGTTGACCTTTCTTGTTGATTATAGTAACGATCTGGATATAAACAGGCTGATATTTTAGTCCATGGAGGGTTGCGGTGAAAATTGGTCTGATGCTCATTTCATTTGGTTGCTGGACCAGAGGGACTCTACTCGGATACATTTACTATCACTATTACAGTAATGACACAATCCTTTCCAATCATATCCCAGATGAATTATAGCAACATTTATAGGGATAGTAATTAGTCAAATATACTTATGTATCAAAAGTAAAAGACTAAATCTTTTCAAATTCCTTATATTAAGCAAACCAGATGCCACAATTTTCAAGTTTTTTTTTATTTACGGATAGCTAGAGGCACAGTTCAACACTCAGACATAATTTACATGCATAGCATTTGTGTTTAGTGAGTCCGCCAGATCAGAGGCAGTAGAGATGACCAGGGATGTTCTCTTGTAAGTGTGTTAATTGCATTCAGAATGTAATGAGTACGTTTGAGTGTCAGGGGAAATGTACGGAGTAAAAAGTGCAATATTTTCTTTAGGAATGTTGTAAAGTAAAAGTTGTCAAAAAATACAAATAGTAAAGTACAGATACCACAAAAAAACGACTTAAGTAATACTTTCAAGTATTTATTTTACTGAGCGAGAGAGAGAGACGAGGAGGAGAGCGGGAAAGAACAATACAGTGGAGAGAGATTGAGGCGCAACAATAACACCATTAACACACAATGAGGTAACAGTGTACACACAGCACAAAGAGAGAGACGGAGAGAGAGACGGAGAGAGGGAGAAGGAGCGAGAGAGAGAGAACTAGTACGGCCTCAATAGGTGTGTTAGCACACACACTGTGGTTAGAGAGAGAGGGTAGGGAGTGTATAGAGAGAAAGGAGAGATAGAAAGAGAGCTTTTCTCCTGCAGCCTCACTGATTCCATTTGAAGGGTTATGTTATGCTTCCCATCATAGGCTGAAGGTCAAGCAAGGTTCTCCTATCTATAGGTTTCTAATCTCCCCCCAGCACTATGCATACACACGCACACAATCACACACACGCACACAATCACACACACGCACGCACACATCCTCTTTCCTTCTTCTTGTTCCATACGTTGTGACACTGAGAAGCCAGCCGTTCAGAAGCACACACACACACTGCCATACGTCAATGCAGCACTATGGTTGTTTGGGAGGGAGTCTGCGAGCTACATGTCTGTGTAATGAATTAGAATGCCGCGTCGGAGGTAACACCTATCTTTATATGGCCTTGTCATTTCCACCATGAGTCTGAGCCCCTGTTGTGATAGAGACTATAATGACTTTCTCCTTCTCCCAGTCCAGTACACCATGGACAAATGTCTACCAGTGTATACAGTAAGTGATTTGGAATGGTCCGTATTCATCATTGCAGACTGCACAGTGTGATAAGTGGTTGAGGTGTGTGTGTGTGTGTGTGTGTGTGTGTGTGTGTGTGTGTGTGTGTGTGTGTGTGTGTGTGTGCGTGTGCGCGTGTGTGCGTGTGTGTGCGTGCGTGTGAGCGTGTGTGTGCGTGCGTGTGTGTGAGTGTGCGTCCGTTTACAGCACTGTATCCTTATCTCCCCTATAAGATGAATGAGGAAGAGGACTGTGTATGATTTTAACATTGAAATGGAATAGGTTAACTTTGAGCCGGCCTTTTAGTAGCAGCAGCACTAGCCACTCCAATACACATTGTGTATTCAGATGCTCATTGACTGGTGTTCTGTCAGTGTCAACAGGACCCAGCTATGATCTGGCTGCTCTTGTTGAGTGTCCTATTATAATAATGAATGTAATTATGGGGCTATTTAGAGGCATTGATGAAAGTCTGGTCTGCAGGTCGAGGGAGGGAGGGAGGGAGGGAGGGAGGGAGGGAGGGAGGGAGGGAGGGAGGGAGGGAGGGAGGGAGGGAGGGAGAGAGAGAGAGAGAGAGAGAGAGAGAGAGAGAGAGAGAGAGAGAGAGAGAGAGAGAGAGAGAGAGAGAGAGAGAGAGAGAGAGAGAGAGAGAGAGAGAGAGAGAGAGAGAGAGAGAGAGAGAGAGAGAGAGAGAGAGAGAGAGAGAGAGAGAGAGAGAGAGAGAGAGAGAGAGAGAGAGAGAGAGAGAGAGAGAGGGTATTGTCAATATGAATGACCCAAGCCCATTGTTAGATAAAGCTTTATGGCTTTATTTCATTGTATCAGTAAGAATGTGATGGCACTATGGGGCTGTACAGGACAGGGCAAGTGGCCTGACCAGGGAAACGTCTAGATCCTAGTTCTAACTTGAGCCTGGAGATTCCTGTTCAGGTGACATGGCCAGGGAAAATGTCTGGCTGTAGTTCTAGAGTAGGATTGTGAATTGAGACATTGTGCTGTGAAGCGTGTTGCTTCTCTATATCAGTCTGTTCCCCATGAGAGGAGCTGTGGAGTTCACTACAGGTCCCTGATGTATGTGCGTGATCCATATATGTGTGTGTGTTTTGGGTAATCACTCATGTGTGCTAAGTATGTTCTTATGATAATAGTGTTGGCTTAGTGTGAGCTGAGTATGTTCTTATAATAATAGTGTTGGCTTAGTGTGAGCTGAGTATGTTCTTATAATAATAGTGTTGGCTTAGTGTGAGCTGAGTATGTTCTTATAATAATAGTGTTGGCTTAGTGTGTGCTGAGTATGTTCTTATAATAATAGTGTTGGCTTAGTGTGAGCTGAGTATGTTCTTATAATAATAGTGTTGGCTTAGTGTGAGCTGAGTATGTTCTTATAATAATAGTGTTGGCTTAGTGTGAGCTGAGTATGTTCTTATAATAATAGTGTTGGCTTAGTGTGAGCTGAGTATGCATTTGGCTCAGCACAAAGGTATTATCATGTCCTAACTGACTTCCCACACACTCTCTTTTTCTCTCCCTCTTTCACACACACACACGCACACACACACACACACACACACACACACACACACACACACACACACACACACACACACACACACACACACACACTCCCTCTCACAGGAAATCGTTGAAGTAATGAACTTCCTGTTGTGCTCCCTCACAACTTCTCTCATTGGCCGAGATCTATACCACAGGTATTTTTCCAGGATGAAATTATCCCGGCGCATCCCAACTATCCAGGGAAGTCATCAGGCTGGGTAAACAGAGCAGATTCCCTTCGCTGGTTCAGTCTGTCTCCAGCCTCCTCTGATCTCTATACAGCCACAGCCATTTGGTTTATCAACACCAGGGCCCCCTGTGACCTCAGCTTAATCTGCGCTCTCTCTCTCTCTCTCTCTCTCTCTCTCTCTCTCTCTCTCTCTCTCTCTCTCTCTCTCTCTCTCTCTCTCTCTCTCTCTCTCTCTCTCTCTCTCTCTCTCTCTCTCAATTCAATTCAATTCAATTCAATTCAAGGGGCTTTATTGGCATGGGAAACATATGTTAACATTGCCAAAGCAAGTGAGGTTGATAATATACAAAAGTGAAATAAACAATAAAAATTAACAGTAAACATTACACATACAGAAGTTTCAAAACAATAAAGACATTGTAAATGTCATATTATATATATATATATATATATACAGTGCCTTGCGAAAGTATTCGGCCCCCTTGAACTTTGCGACCTTTTGCCACATTTCAGGCTTCAAACATAAAGATATAAAACTGTATTTTTTTGTGAAGAATCAACAACAAGTGGGACACAATCATGAAGTGGAACGACATTTATTGGATATTTCAAACTTTTTTAACAAATCAAAAACTGAAAAATTGGGCGTGCAAAATTATTCAGCCCCCTTAAGTTAATACTTTGTAGCGCCACCTTTTGCTGCGATTACAGCTGTAAGTCGCTTGGGGTATGTCTCTATCAGTTGGCCTTTATGGAAGAGTGGCAAGAAGAAAGCCATTTCTTAAAGATATCCATAAAAAGTGTTGTTTAAAGTTTGCCACAAGCCACCTTGGAGACACACCAAACATGTAGAAGAAGGTGCTCTGGTCAGATGAAACCAAAATTGAACTTTTTGGCAACAATGCAAAACGTTATGTTTGGCGTAAAAGCAACACACCATCCCCACTGTCAAACATGGTGGTGGCAGCATCATGGTTTGGGCCTGCTTTTCTTCAGCAGGGACAGGGAAGATGGTTAAAATTGATGGGAAGATGGATGGAGCCAAATACAGGACCATTCTGGAAGAAAACCTGATGGAGTCTGCAAGAGACCTGAGACTGGGACGGAGATTTGTCTTCCAACAAGACAATGATCCAAAACATAAAGCAAAATCTACAATGGAATGGTTCAAAAATAAACATATCCAGGTGTTAGAATGGCCAAGTCAAAGTCCAGACCTGAATCCAATCGAGAATCTGTGGAAAGAACTGAAAACTGCTGTTCACAAATGCTCTCCATCCAACCTCACTGAGCTCGAGCTGTTTTGCAAGGAGGAATGGGAAAAAATGTCAGTCTCTCGATGTGCAAAACTGATAGAGACATACCCCAAGCGACTTACAGCTGTAATCGCAGCAAAAGGTGGCGCTACAAAGTATTAACTTAAAGGGGGCTGAATAATTTTGCACGCCCAATTTTTCAGTTTTTGATTTGTTAAAAAAGTTTGAAATATCCAATAAATGTCGTTCCACTTCATGATTGTGTCCCACTTGTTGTTGATTCTTCACAAAAAAATACAGTTTTATATCTTTATGTTTGAAGCCTGAAATGTGGCAAAAGGTCGCAAAGTTCAAGGGGGCCGAATACTTTCGCAAGGCACTGTATACGGCGGCCTTTCTCAATAGCAAGGCTTTGCTCACTAAGTCTGTACATAGTCAAAGCTTTCCTTAAGTTTGGATCAGTCATAGTGGTCAGGTTTTCTGCCACTGTGTACTCTCTGTTTAGGGCCAAATAGCATTCTAGTTTGCTCTGTTTTTTTGTTAATTCTTTTCAATGTGTCAAGTAATTATCTTTTTGTTTTCTCATGATTTGTTTGGGTCTAATTGTGTTGCTGCTGTCCTGGGGCTCTGTGGGGTGTGTTTGTGTTTGTGAACAGAGCCCCAGGACCAGCTTGCTTAGTTGACTCTTCTCCAGGTTCATTTCTCTGTAGGTGATGGCTTTGTTATGGAAGGTTTGGGAATCACTTTCTTTTAGGTGGTTGTAGAATTGAACAGCTCTTTTCTGGATTTTGATAATTAGTGGGTATCGGCCTAATTCTGCTCTGCATGCATTATTTGGTGTTCTACGTTGTACATGGAGGATATTTTTGCAGAATTCTGCATGCAGAGTCTCAATTTGGTGTTTGTCCCATTTTGTGAAGTCTTCGTGTGTGAGCGGACCCCAGACCTCACAACCGTAAAGGGCAATGGGCTCTATGACTGATTCAAGTATTTTTAGCCAGATCCTAATTGGTATGTTGAAATGTATGTTCCTTTTGATGGCATAGAATGCCCTTCTTGCCTTGTCTCTCTCTCTCTCTCTCTGGCTCTCTCTCTCTGGCTCTCTCTCTGGCTCTCTCTCTGGCTCTCTCTCTGGCTCTCTCTCTCTCTCTCTCTGTCTCTCTCTCTCTGTCTCTCTCTCTCTCTCTCTCTCTCTCTCTCTCTCTCTCTCGCTCTCTGTCTCTCTCTCTGTGTCTCTCTCTGTCTCTCTCTTTCTCTCTCTCTCTCTGTGTCTCTCTATGTGTCTCTCTCTCTGGCTCTCTCTCTCTCTCTGTCTCTCTCTCTCTCTCTCTCTCTCTCTCTCTCTCTCTGTATCTCTCTGCAGTGCTAGTGAACTTAGTAGAGAAGGAGGGATGGGACAGTGGGAAATGAAGATGAAAAAGAGATCGAGAGGAGGATGATACATGTGGATTAAATTAAGAGAGGGACAGAGTAGGTGGATGGTGGGAGAGAAAACGGGACAGAGGTTAAGAGGCTGAGGGAGAGAGGCTGAGGGAGAGGAAGTGAAAGAGAGATGTGAGAGAGGTGGGGTGAGAGATGGTGATAGAGAGGGGGGGGGGGTGAGAGAGAAAGGGGGTGAGAGAGAGAGTGACAGAGAGGTCATGCTGTCCATGTCTCTGACTAAGCCTCTATTGAAAGTGGAAAGAGTGGTTTGGAGATTTGAGGGTCGGACTCTAAAGCCGTGGGGGCACGAGGGAGAGCAGGGTGCAGAGACAAAGATAACAGCAGGGGTGAAGAGGGTAAATGGTCCAAGAGTTATCTGTCTGTGTGACCAGGAGAGATGGAGACAAAGAGAGGGATGGACGGATTTGGGAGAGAGTGAGAAAGAGAGAGAAGACAGATGGAGATGATGGTCCAGAGGGAGGAGGGTCTTCTAAACAGCGGAGAGAGGGGTGATGCTGAAGAGATAAGGAAACGATTAGATAGAGGAGAAGAGAGAGGAGGAATTCAGAGGAAGAGTTGGAAATAGGGAGAGGGAGAAAGAGAAGGGGAAGCAGAGGATGACTTGGGGGAGGTGAAAGAGGATGAGAAGAGACATTCATACTTTCAATATGGAAATAGTGTCTTGAGGTGTATGCCTAATGTGCCTGTCCTGAGTTGACTGTAACAACCTGCTACAGTACTCATAAGAAGACAGTACCATGTCCTGGTTTGACTGTGTGGTTGGTTGCAGCAGTTCTACAGTATAAAATGCTGTATTCCTAGTGTAGTACCCTAGCTGTATGTCTTGTATACGGTGTCCTGGGTTGACGTTGTGGTTAGTGGGTCAGTGCCTGAAGCCAGGCCTCTTCAGGGTCGTTAAAGTGATGTTCCTCGTCAAGCGCTCAAATCGCACCATTTAATTGGCCTCCAGCCCCCTGGACATGAGCCAATTACAGCTTCTCTCTCTCTTTCCATGTCTGTCAGCACTACTTTATCTCTCTCCCTCTCTCTTTCTATCTCCCTCTTTCCAACCCTCTCTCTGCTCTTCATGGTCATTTTGAGCTGTTTTCTCTCCATAACTAGGCGTTAAGGCTTTGGGCAGTCACTTTCTATGGTCTGAGAGTTTTTGACAGGCAGAGAAAGATACAGAGAGAGACAGACAGACAGACAGACAGACAGAGAGTTGACCCTGAGTACACACTCATTTGGAGAGCAGCAACAGAGGCACAAAACATTCTTGGTAGAGAGGCTGACTGATCGTGTTTCTTCAGGGACAAATATCTACACAAGGTCATACAAGAACCTGTGTCTTTGTAGAGAAATTATGTTTGCTTTTATGTTATTATATCAGAGGTGGCTTTCTGATTTAGCCAAAGAAAATAAAAAGAGAGAAGTGATGTTAAAATGTTCAAGGTTCATTGTTCAAGGTTAGAGACAACAATGGAAAGGTACTGAAAGAATCATTGTTCTTTTCCTCATGATGTTCTTTCTGTTGTTGTAGGTAGTGTCAGATTTTCGTGGGATCGGTACAGGGGTGTAGGCGCAGTTTGGGATGTGACAGGGTGGGCACCACTTGTTGCTGTAGCTACCCGACTTGGTTTTGCCCCTCCTGCGTTCACAGCAGTGTTATTATAGGAGAAAATAAAAAGCCATTCATCACATCATCTACCTAATCCCCCACAATACCTTTCATGCTATAATGGGCCCTACTCTCCCTCGTTGCCCCGGACAGAGCCTCTATTATGTCATCAAAAGGGGACGATTAACGCAGAAGAGGGGAAGATGAAAGGGAGGGTGACAGAGTACCTGTTCACAAAAGACAGTAATTTTTACCGTAATTAAAGTCTTACATTTCCCCTGTCGAATCGTCAGGGAAACAGAACAAATGGAGAGAAGGGAGCGACCAAGGGAAAAGAGCAGGATTCTTTCTCAGTGAAAAGCTCTCAAGCTTATAACAGTAATTAAGGACTTGTCTCGGGAGAGGGGGAGGGATTAGAATAGCGGGAGAGGGGGTCAGGGAGAGAGAGAGAGGGGAAGCGAGAGAGAAAGAGTGCCACAGGTAAATTCCACAAAGCTGTGAACGATCTGAGAGACTAGGCAAGAAGGGCCTCCTACGGAACATAAAATTCGACATACCAATTAGGATCTGGCTAAAAATACATGAATCAGTTATAGAACCCATTGCCCTTTATGGTTGTGACGTCTGGGGTCTGCTCACCAACCAAGAATTCACAAAATGGGACAAATTGAGTCTCTGTAGGCAGAATTCTGCAAAAAATATCCTCCGTGTACAACGTAAAACACCAAATAATGCATGCAGAGCAGAATTACAACGATACTTGCTAATTATCAAAATCCAGAAAAGAGACCTCAAAATCTACAACCACCTAAAAGGAAGCGATTCCCAAACCTTCCATAACAAAGCCTTCTCCTACAGAGAGTCCTGGGGCCTTATTCACAAACACAAGAAGACCCCACAGAGCCCCAGGACAGCAACACAATTAGACCCAACCAAATCATGAGAAAACAAAAAGATAATTACTTGACACATTGGAAAGAATTAACAACAAAACTGCTATTTGGTAGAATTCCTGACCTCTGGGACGGACCCAAAATTAAGGAACTCTTTGACTATGTATAGACTCAGTGAGCATAGCCTTGCTTTTGAGAAAGGCCACCGTAGGCAGACCTGGCTCTCAAGAGAAGACAGGCTATGTGCACTCTGCCCACAAAATGAGGTGGAAACGGAGCTGCACTTCCTAACCTCCTGCCAAATGTATGACCATATATATTAGAGACGCATTTCCCTCAGATTACACAGACCCACAAAGAATTTGAAAACAAATCCAATTTTGATAAACTCTCATATCTACTGGGTGAAATACCACAGGGTGTCATCGCAGCAGCAAGATGTGTGACATGTTGCCTCAAGAAAAGGTCAACCAGTGAAGAACAAACACCATTATAAATACAACCCATATTTATGCTTATTTATTTTCACTTTTGTACTTTAACTATTTGCACATTGTTACAACACTGTATATAGACATAATATGAAATTTGAAATGTCTTTATTCCTTTTGAACTTTTGTGAGTGTAATGTTTTCTGTTAATTTTGTATTGTTTCTTATCTATTTCACTTGCTTTGGCAATGTAAATATGTGTTTCCCATGCCAATAAAGCCCTTTGAATTGAATTTGATTTAATTGAGAGACAGGGAGAAGGGGGGCAGGGTGAGAGAGAGGGAGAGAGAGGGGGTACAGGGTGAGATGGAGGGAGCGAGAGAGAGGCGGCAGGGAGAGAGAGGGAGAGAAACAGGGTGACAGTGAGAGAGAGAGGGAGGGAGGATACAGAGAGAGAGGGGGAAAGAAAGGAAGATGTGGGTAAAGAATGAGAGAGGGAGAGAGAGGAAGATGTGGGTAAAGAATGAGAGACAGAGGGAGAGAGAGGAAGATGTGGGTAAAGAATGAAAGACAGAGGGAGAGAGAGGAAGATGTGGGTAAAGAATGAGAGACAGACGGAGAGAGAGGAAGATGTGGGTAAAGTATGACATACAGAGGGAGAGAGAGGAAGATGTGAGTAAAGAATGAGAGACAGAGGGAGAGAGAGGAAGATGTGGGTAAAGTATGACAGACAGAGGGAGAGAGAGGAAGATGTGAGTAAAGAATGAGAGACAGAGGGAGAGAGAGGAAGATGTGGGTAAAGAATGAGAGACAGAGGGAGAGAGAGGAAGATGTGGGTAAAGAATGAGAGACAGAGGGAGAGAGAGGAAGATGTGGGTAAAGAATGAGAGAGAGGGAGAGAGGGGAAGATGTGGGTAAAGAATGAGAGACAGAGGGAGAGAGAGGCCTACCCAGTTATACCTTCACACCCCCATCCCCCAATTAGTCTCACCCACCCTCCTCTGCACAACCAAAATCCCTCAATCCAATATTACTGTAGTCTTAATAGAACCTCTTCTCCCATCTCCCCCTCCCATTTCTCCTCCCTTTCTCCCCCTTCTGCGCAATGCAGAGGGAGAATCACCTCTTAACAATAGGTTTGCAGCAGTAGCAAGGCCCCTTTCTGATTAAATTAATGCATTGCTTTATTGCACTTACAGTAAGTCTCTGGGGTTGGGAGTCTCCTAGGACTAACATGTCAATCTTAGCTTAGCATTGGGGCCTGATTGATTCCCCTCTGCTTCCGGTATCCCTTTCACTTAGCAGCCATAGGACCAAACCAGCTGAAGAGGTGTTTGATTTGCCCTGTCACCCACCCAGAGCATACTGTACTTGGCTATGTTTTCTGTTGTGGACTCTACAGTACTGTACCTGGCGTGGTAGGGTTTGGCATGGAAACCACTGAGGGGCCAAGGGAAGTGATTGGTTGACAGGGTCTAGTGTTTATGTGCTGACCTGAGCAGAAATACGCTGAGATGATGAAGGCATTGTCTTGTTACAGAGAAAAAAAGCTCTTCGTACTTATTTTTTCTTTTAAAAAATCTGGGTGAATTGAAATATAGAGCAGATACATTGTGAGCACACGGACTGTATATCATGGCATGTAAACCATCAGACTGAATACTCACACAGACATACATACACATGCATTGGGAAAGATGGCAGTTCTCACACATTTCTCCATCCATGTTGAACTGTGCACAGATGGATGAGCCTGCTGCTACCTTCTAAACATACACACACACACTCCGAGCAAACACACCAAGCATGTAAAATAACATTCTCTTTCTCACGCAGATATCACACCTTCATCCTGTCACTGTCTATCAGGCTCTCTCTTGGTAAGGTTTCTCACCTACACCTTCAGCCCCCTGTACTGCGTCACATATGTGCAGATATGTGCACCACGTCATTCATCTTCTGTAGTCTGCATCTCGCTAGCTGTCACTCAAATAGCGAGCGGCTGAAGCTCATTGGCTAGATTTCAAATTGCTAGGGGTCTGGCACACATGGGGGAAAATGTAGGGAAAATGGCACAATACAGTTTCCAGAAAAACAGTTGCTTTCAAACTAAGTATTTCATGGCTAATTAAGGTAAGACAGTAATTCTGCTCATAGATTATGCATGAATGAAATCCAGCCCAAAGGAGGTTTCAAAAATACCTAATAGTTGCCAGAGTTCCAGAGCATGTCTTTAAGTGTGGGGTTCTTGACGTGTCATCTACGGTCCTTCAGAATTCAAAAACATTCTTGAAATGTATGGAAGCCTGCAGATGTGTCCCTGTCATAGCACACAGAACATTGATCAGTGTTAACTAATGTTGATTTTGCAGTGTAACATTACTAGTGTTGATTCAAGAGTTAAATTAACACTGTAAAGAGTTACATTAACACTGCAAAGAGTTAAATTAACACTGTAAAGAGTTCAATTAACACTCGGTGGTGTAAAATAACTCCAGTGTTGGTGTTAATGAAAAGAGTTGAACCACACGCATCATATTTCCCAACATGCTCTATTGCAGGTTGATTTTAAGAATTATTTCAATATCTATGTTTTTACAAGTGCATTAATTTATTAATTCATCTTATGCTACTCAAATATAAATAACCTACATTTTTCTAAACTATTGTAATCTGTTACTTGGGCTTAATGCACCGTTACTGAGATGGTTGTT
Organism: Oncorhynchus mykiss; assembly: GCF_013265735.2. Classification (NCBI taxonomy): domain Eukaryota; kingdom Metazoa; phylum Chordata; class Actinopteri; order Salmoniformes; family Salmonidae; genus Oncorhynchus; species Oncorhynchus mykiss. The sequence goes on along the minus strand of NC_048586.1, from coordinate 22,300,153 downwards.
CCAGTTTAGATGGTTTAGGTAGTCTCATGTTTTAAGTCTTCCCAGGTTGTGGGTGAATCCAAATGTTTGATAGCCCCACTCTGGCTTCCAATAGGAATTACACATCACTTTGCAAGCCAGCATAATGTGACTTGCAGGCCTGATGTAGCCCATAAACTATGAGTTTCAGGCCACTGTCTTAGGGTTAAACTAGGCCCTCAAAAGAAGGCCTTGTGAAATATGTATTGTCTTTAAAGAATTACAATTTAATGCAACATATTCACTTAGCATCTCACTTGGTGAAGGCCACTGGACCGAAAAGGAATGAATGCAACAACCAATTCTCTGTCACTAGCAAGCACAGTCATGGGTGGTACTGGCAACTCGAAAATAAACTCAAAAGACACACCGGAAAATATGCAAATAAGGCTTGAAACGCTACAGCAGGGCTATTTAATTCCAATCCTGGAGGGGCGAAACATTGCTGGTTTTGGATTTTTCTATGGTGCTTCAAAGAACCATCCCTTGTGGTTTCTACAGAGACTCTGAAATGGTTCCCTATGGCATCGCTCTCAAGACCCTTATTTGGTTCCAACTTTCACCTTTATATCTTACACTCACACACAAACGCACATTTACAGCGCATTTGGTCGTTTTTACACCTCCCTTTAGAAGCTCGTTGATTGACAGGTCTTCCATGTAAACCTCCTACAGTGCTCTCCATAGTACAACTTCTCACACCTTGTTATAAACACACACACCCACGCATACAGTACACCTTCTCACACCTTGTTACAAACACACACACACACACACACACAGTACACCTTCTCACACCTTGTTACAAACACACATACACACCACGCATACAATACACCTTCTCACACCTTGTTACAAACACACACACACACACACACACACACACACACACACACACACACACACATACAGTACCCCTTCTCACACCTTGTTACAAACAAACACACACACACACACACACACACACATACAGTACACCTTCTCACACCTTGTTACAAACACACACACACACACACACACACACACAGTACACCTTCTCACACCTTGTTACAAACACACATACACACCACGCATACAATACACCTTCTCACACCTTGTTACAAACACACACACACACACACATACAGTACACCTTCTCACACCTTGTTACAAACACACACACCCACGCATACAGTATACCTTCTCACACCTTGTTACTTACAAACACACACACACACACACACACACATACAGTACACCTTCTCACACCTTGTTACAAACACACACACACACACACACACACACACACACACACATACAGTACACCTTCTCACACCTTGTTATACACACATACACACCACGCATACAGTACACCTTCTCACACCTTGTTACAAACACACACACATACAGTACACCTTCTCACACCTTGTTATACACGCATACACACCACGCATACAGTACACCTTCTCACACCTTGTTATAAACACACACACACACACACACACACACAAACACACACACACACACACACACACCACACATACAGTACACCTACTCACACCTTGTTACAAACACACACACACACACACATACAGTACACCTTCTCACACCTTGTTATAAACACACACACACACACACCACACTTACAGTACACCTTCTCACACCTTGTTATAAACACACACACACACACACACACACCACACATACAGTACACCTACTCACACCTTGTTACAAACACACACACACACACGCATACAGTACACCTTCTCACACCTTGTTATAAACACACACACACAC